>NC_036465.1:11671092-11971092 GCF_002775205.1 Xiphophorus maculatus | reverse complement strand
TTCAAGAACTCCAGCTTTTCTGATGCTCAGATGTATCACTGTGGTGTGGCAAAGGATGACAAGGACACATCTAGAGAAAAATCAAAGCCTATCGCTGAAGGTAATCTATTTTTTAAAGTGAAATATTAAATGACTTCAATGAGTCTTTGAATACAGAACTTCTTTTGTTATGTCATGTCAGCAGAAAACACAGGAGATTCAAGAAATTACTATACAGTCGCCTGTCTACTGAGTGCTGCGTTGGCTTTCTGTCTGGCTATTATGGCCTTCCTCATATACTTAGTCATAGAAATTAATAAGCAGTTAAAAGGCTCTTGCAATGGTAAGTTGTCTCTCAGATACTAATATATAAAAAATGAGCTGGAAAACTTAACAACGTTTTAAATGGATGTTTTTATTTAATTTTTCAATTTTAGACACAGTTGCGCTGCAAGCACATGAACCAAGCAAAGGAAATCCAGAAAGTCAGAAGGTAGTAATAAATAATAAACCTTGATAATAAGAAGCAAAAATATGTGTTTTATGTTTGGGGTTTTTTCTGTGTCCTCAGTCACATGAGGACTTGGTTTATTCATCAGTTTCTACAAGAAGAAAAGCCAGCAAAAAAACAACAGGGGCCACAGCAGCTGAAGAGCAAGATGTCATCTACACAGAAGTTAATGTTCATGAGGTCTGAAAAGGCTAAGCTAATTTATATGTTTCTGATTTTTATCTGAAGACTAAATTTAAAATGCACTTTATTGTTTGTTTGTTGTTTTTTTGTTATGTTATTGTTATTCTGCATTCATTTGCTTAAAATAAAATTTCTTACACGCTTCTCAAGTAGACACAAGTATTTTTACAAGTACTTAGTAAATGAAAAAAAAACATAAATAAAAGTAATTATCATTTGTGTGTTTTATCAGTCAGTTATATAGTTTATTTATGGCTAAGAAAATGTAGTTTTGAAGCATTTTTACAAATTGTTACAGCTTCATTAAAGTTTAAGTTTTAACTCTTCTAAAACTTTTTTGAGTATCTGTTTGCTTAGTATGTCCTGCTAGATGATTGAACTTCAGTCATGCTTTACACATGGTTACTTAAAAGACTGAACTCTGCCCTGGTCAAAGCACAGTAAAACAAACAAACAAACAAAATACTCAACTAATATGCTTAAAAGATTATTTGAGAGGATAGTATTGATCTACCATAATTGTTTCCCACAAATTTGCACTACAGGATAGAAAAAACATCCTTACTTTTAACTATGCACAAGATTATTACAGGTTTAAATACAAGTCTGAAAACTCAAGTTGTGTTCTTCTAGAAAAATGTTTTATTCTGAGCCTCTGAGCAGACTTTGAAGCTTTGTGGGTTTATTCAGGAAGCAGCTGTAGCACAGTGACAGGTGTAGAGGTGTAGAATAAAACATTTCTGACATAGAATTTTATGGTTATTCTTCTTGTCTTTTGCTTTACACGTCAATGATAATGAGTGTTTTGCAATATTGTAAATAGAATGTAGAATAAAAGTATTTCCATGGCCAAAAAATCAAAACTGCTTAGTCAAAGGAAAATTTGCTATAAGATTGTACTTATATTTAGAAACTTTATCAATATTCTTACCATAGCTGTATGGGGAGATACATTAATACCATCTCCTCTAAACCAACCACAGTCTGAATCATGAATAGTGACTCAACATCAGGTGGAAGATACACGCTTCAGTAGTTTCAGTTTATACTAGACAATGTCTCTGTATGTCAATCAATCATGAGACATTAACCAGAGTTAATGTTTGTAATTTAATGTAATTTAATGAGTAAATGCCACCATTTACTCATTAAAGAATGAGTACATTTGATTCTGCATGAGTTTGTGTTTTTAAACAATAGTGGTGCAACGCATGTTTTAGACTTGTTCAATCAACAAAGAAATATTATTCCATATTTATGAAAGCTTATATCAGCCCAGGATCTCGCTAGGTTGATTAGAGATGTATGAGTGGCCACACCTTAACATGAGGCCTGGTTTTGCAGCCTCATGACAGATAGTGTCAAGTTTTTAGTCTCTACAAAACACCTTAGCTTCTGCCCAAACTTGACAAGGCTTGCTCCCATCAAAGACAACCCGGACCAACTCTTCTCAGTGTCATCTTTTTATTTTATTTCTCTTTTCTTTTCTTTAAATCACTGTTCTTTCATGACACCTGAGCAGGTTGAAAACCTACAAACACACAAAGTACAAATTACTTTTTGAGTCATCAAAAGAAAATAAACAAAATGAACTACTTTCATAAATCCATTTTGTAAAGCCAGCAAGGTCCTCTGAATACAGATTTAAAGTTCAGTTCCTACCAGTGGTGTTCTGCAGGAGCTTGAAGATGAGGTCTTTGTTTGTAGAGATTATCTCAAACACAGGTGTGCTGAGTTGCTTTATAGGCTCCTGAAGGCCTGAGTGGGAGAGACGGGTGTGCTTGATTTTCTGTGAGCCACGTGCCAGCTGGGTGGAGATGGTATTGCACTCACACAACTACACCATTTGCTGTTTTAACTTGACAGATAGCCACATGAAAGAGGTTTTGACTCGACGGGAGAAATAATGAAACTCAGGACAGTGGGCAAAGGAGAATTTGAGAAACCTGTTGTATTTTCTTATATTTTTGTCCACTTTTGGTGCAACAAGCTGTTTCATCAGTGCTCTGGTTTCACAGCTTTAACTTGATCCTTATGCAAACACATCCACCATCCAGCAGGTGTGAGTAGTTTGCACTTATTCCTGTGAAAGCTCAGTTGTTCTCCTTTCAGTCTCAAATAGAACAGGTGTCGAAATGACAAAAACAGGAAAATATTTATCTGTATTGAACTGCAGGTTCAGACATGATCAAGAAACTTATTGGTCATGCTGGATTTTTTCATCATTGCACTATTTTAGAAGAGCATAATTTCCTAGCTTGGGGCAATTTCATCAAATAGTTATTTGATGACTCAGTTTGCAAACAGGAAACCCTCTTGTGTACCCAGGTTTCCAGATAATTCAGTTAAAAAAAAGAACAATGGAAAGAGTCCCAAAGCCACATTTTCAGAAGGAAAATCTGAGTGGACTATATATATATATATATATATATATATATATATATATTATATACATATATAATGTCAAAGTGTTGACAACAAACGTGCACTTCATTGGAGCATACCATAATAGAACAGTTCAAACCAAACAACAAAATCTAAACAAAGAAACAGGAGTAAGATTACTAATCTAATTTACAAAGTCATCTACATAACTAATGGTCTGTAAAGCACATAATGAAGGTAAACTCAAATGGTTACTTTAAAGAAAAAAAATTCCAAATAATAAAGCCCTCCATTTGGTAGAACCTATTGACACAATCTGCGACATCATACAGCCACTTAAGCAGGAAATGCTGGGCTGGCCCCTCCCATACACCTCCTCAGGCTGTAGCATCTAAAAGGGACAAACAATGGTAAGTAAAAAGGAAAAAAAAAAGTACACTGAAACAAAAGAAACATTCATATTCATTCAGTGGTCCAGAAGTGCTAGCTTTAACTAAAACGTATGCATTTAAGAAGACTGTTACATAACACTACCACAAACAAAAAATAAAGAAGTAAGTAAAGCAAAGTTGCAACAGCAATGTTTAATTTCAGGCATTATGACCAACTATAAAAATCCATCCATCCATCCATCCATCCATTCATTCATTCATTCATTCATTGTCTAACACCCTTGTCCCTTAGAGGGGTCGGGAGCTGCTTGTGTCTATCTCCAGCTTACGTTCCAGACGAGAGGTGGGGTACACCCTGGACAGGTCGCCAGTCTGTCGCAGAACTATAAAAATATTGAATAAATAAGAAATATATTTGAGGCACAAGTGGTGCGTAACCACTTTGTCCATGGGCGTAGGTTTGGGTATGGACATGGATATGACATGTCACGACCAATATTCAAGAGATATAAAATAGTCCCGACCAATTTTTGCCATATTAATAAAAAAAAAAAAAAAACATATGTATTTTTTAAAAAAACAAAATAAATAAACGAAAATCTACATTGATTAGTTTAATATTTCAATATACTACGCAGTGGTAGCATTCATTTTAAAATTCGCTGTTATGAACTATGACGACCCGCTATTGGCTCAAAGAACGTGAATCTACATTCTTTGATTAGCTGCAACAGGCGGCGGCCAGCTGGCCACACGCGGAACGGAAGCTTGGTCCATGGTGCTGAAAGTGAACGCGTCTCCTTCTGAGTTTGACATTTATTATGAGTCTCCGAGACCATGTCGCCACCAAAAAAGAAAAGGACGACAGACATTAGAAGTTATTTCGCTACCTTGGCTGTAAGTACAGTGAGTGGACCCATAAGTTAGATATCTATCACGCAACGCATTTGTTGTAAAGTCCGGTGTTTAGTAAGGTCAGCACCGAATGTGAGGTAGAATAGGTCTGTTAATTATGTAATATTTTTTCACATAGGATGCTCAGACAGCAGAGCAAGGGGCAGAGCAGAACGATGGAGAGGTGGCCGGAGCTTCAGGGCTCCAGGTGAGGTGTTAGTTCATAATATCATAATATCTCAACAATTGGATCTTTTTCCTCAAGTGCAAGAAGTCATTTTTTGTTCTTATCTGCAATTGTGTTTGTTGTATTAGCAGTAGATCCAGAGGATATTTCTTGTGATCTTACTTGTAATGTTTGCTGAATTTTGAAAAGGAAAAAGTACAGTGTTCTTGAACTGATCTGCTGAGTATGACTGTATCGAAGTTATGGTTATGGTTGGGGGGAGGGGGTTATTAAGCCAATGTGGTGTTCCCCCCCAGCGGTCAAAAATGGTCGGTGCGGGGGAGCGAGGGGGGTTGGTCAGTAAGTTGTAAGGTCCCACCAAAACTTAGAACAAACCTACGCCCTTGGCTTTGTCACACAAACCTGGAAATCTCAAAATTAAAACCTGTTGTAAAACTGCATTGTTCAACTAATGTTGCAGTACCGATGCAGAGGAAGGTTCCTTTATTCAAGACTTATTGTCCTACCACTACCAGTACTTACTTATTAAAGTTTGAGAATTGATCTTCTTCAAGCTTCAACCTTAATAAAATTTATAACAATAAATGTGTGTGAATAAATTATACATCCAATTAGAGAGGATCGACAGGCCACAGTAGATTTGTTTTCATAAAAAAAGAATGATGGGAAGTACCACTTCATTGCATGAATAAAATGTAACTCAATCTCCTCTTCATTAACAAATATTTAAATTTCAGTTTCTACAACTGTCTTTAAATTAATGAGGACAAAGTCAAAAATGGAGTTGTAAGTTCTGAAAAAGACCAGTATGCAGAAAGTGAGACACCTCCTACTCGTTACCAAATCTTTATTTTGAAACAACCAATAAAAGAATCTGATGCTTTGACCCACATAGTTTGGCCATTTTGAAGCTCCTCCCACACATCGCTGGTAGTAAAGTCCCAGCAAGGTGGCTAAAGGGACAGTACGAAGATGATTGCGCTATTGGGTGCATTGCTTCTTGTTCGTTGCGCATGTGAGTACTTCCAGATTTTTGTCATGACGTGCATTTTGTTCAATATAATATATTCTATTGTTATTTTTCTTTAGATACTTTTATTCCAGTGAAGCCAGTTCTGCTTGGTGAATCTGTGATGTTCAACTGTGATTTGCCAAATATGGAGATCAGCCAAAGACAAGTCAACTGGTACAAGCAGAGTCCAGGAGAAAATCTTAGACTGATCGTAAAATTCACTTTGAGACACCAAAAGCCTGCAGCCTCTGTGCTTTCACCAGAGTTTTCTGACTCAAGATGGGTGATTGGTGTTAATGAAACACTTAGCAGTCTGAAGATTTTAAGAGCAACTCAAGAGGATGAGGGAATCTATCACTGTGTGGTTATGGACTGGATCGGAACCAATAAATGGAATGGGACGTATTTGATTGTGAAAGGTAAACTATATGATCTAAAACCTTACAAATACACCCTCCTTTAAAGTATGTACAATATCTTAAGAAATTATTTAAAGACAGAAAACTCCTTAGTTGTGTGAAGATTTCTTAACTTAACCCTTTCATGCATGAATTATGATCCTTTGTCAGGATTCTTTTCCATTTTTTTATTTTTCCTACTTTTTTTCATAAAAAAAAGTAGGAAAAAAATTGGAAAGTTTTTTTTATTATTATTTAATTTTTTTCGGTGATCAATTTTCATTTTCTCCAAATACAAAATTGTTATTTGAAAAATACATCAGTAGTATTGGTCTTTAGGGGTTATCTGATCTCACTTCTTTTTTTTTTACCTGCAAGAGTCGTACACAGTAGAAGGAGGGACAGGTTCGGTTGGCATTCTTTTTGTCTGTCGGCCATATTAGATTTAACAAAAATAATTTCTTGCATTTGTGGCCGATGGGCAGTAATTGATAGTGTATTTTATGATGCATTAGTGACCACTTCAGTGGTCTGTGTGCATTTATAACATAAAAATCCATAAGAAGCACAAGAAAATGGCTTTAGATAGCTGTTCACAGTAGTGACCACTATGCATGAAAGGATTAAATTAGTCATTATAAATCAGATTTATTTAAAACAAAATGCAAGTAGCTTCATGTTTGTTGAATTGTTTTTCAAACTGTTTATGTACTTTCCAGGAAATACTTTGAAGGCATCAAACTACACCATTTTTCACCAGCCAACAATTTTAGATCCGGGCCTCTCCGCAGATCACGGGACTCTACAGTGTTCAGTCTTCACTGATCTAGAAAACAAAATGTGTTTAGAGGATCTCAGTGTGTTCTGGCTTAGAGCTGAAGCAGAAGAGTCTCATCCTGACATCATTTACATTGATAATAACAAACGTGGTGAATGCAAGAAGAAATCCGACAGTGAAAATAGTTGTTTTTATCACTTTTCTAAGAACATTACCTCCCCTGACTCTGCATTTTACTACTGTGCCATTGCTACATGTGGAAAGATTTTATTTGGAAATGCCATCAAAAGTAAGTTTGGTAAGAGTTTCTTCTCAACATAAATAATCATATACCTATCATGTAACAAACAGGGTTGTCCAATATATTTTTGTCTTTTTTTCCTAGAGCGATCTGGAGGTCTTCAGCTCATAATCCTTGTGATATTAGCAATATGCTTGGTTATTTCCGTGATTGTGAATATTGTTTTCATTTGTTACCAACCTCTAAGAACTGGATGTAAATGCTTGAAAGGTAAGTTTGAGTTGACTACACCAAGGGTTTTACTCTACAGTGAAAATAATGTTAGAGCAATGGTTTGCTTTGGTGAAAATTGAGAACTCATATTTGTTTTATATGCTTATGGTTTCACATTACTTGCACCATTTACACTCAGTGTCATCATGGTGTCTTAAATTGAATATATACATATAGCTAGTTTATTTTATCACTATTGATCAAGTTTGACGCTCAATCTCTTTTGGAGATCAGAAAAAGTTCAAACAAACAGTAAAAGTTTGTGCTTTTATAGCATAACCACACAAACACCTATGTAGTTACAATACTGCATTTGTATTTGGAAATGCCACCAAAAGTAAGATTGGCAATACACCATGTATTGCAGTTACAAGCATTACTAACAGAATTAAACCAAAATATTCAGTTAATGAGGTAAAATGTTGAGAAATTGTAAAAAAAAAAAAAAAAAAGTCTACATTTAAATTTCCCTGCATTTACTTTCAGCTGGAAGGGAAACTACCATTTCACAGGAAAGGAATGATGTTGGCAAACAATTACCTGAAACTGTGAGTAATTAAATATCTTGTTGCTGTATTCGTAAAATAATTTCCAGTACCTGGATATAAATGAATAATTTCAACTTCATAATATTGCCTTTTTACTATCCAGGATCGAGATGGAAACAGCAGTCATGCTGCATTAGATTTCTCTGGAGCAAAAGTGAAACAAGGAAGAAAGAAAAAGATTCAAATTGAGGAAATTTTGTACTCTCAGGTTAAATTCAAGGAAATTTCACCCATGTGAAAATCTGGTATAGTTATGTGTCCTTTGTTTTTACATCACAATAATTACAAAACCCAGTATGTTAACTGGCAAAAGTTGTCTTTTAAGTTTATGTACGATGAAAACATTCAAAATGTATTCCTCTGATTTACCATCTAATGTTTGTATAACTTTATACAATAAATCTAGTTTCAACAATACAAGATGTGACTTTGATTAAATATAAAACTTCAATGTGGAGTATGAAACTTACAAACCCAAGTTACCATTCATTTGATGACATGTATATCTTTTTGTTTTTTAGGATAAATATCAAACTGTAGAATAGACAAAATAATTAAAATTTCTTATATAGATTGACATCAGGAATAAAGGAGAAAAGTTGAGCTTGTGGGTGCTACTCCAATGGAAACTGAGAACTAGCTGAACATGGGAGGAATCTGACAATTGAAAGATCCTTTACTTGAGAGCAATGTGCTCTTTTGGAAAAAAATTTTTTTTCATATATGGTTGAGCTTCATCATTAAGAGCTTTGTATTCTTAACCCAACCTATAAACTTCACAACCACAGTACATGAGCCAGTTCTTTAACATCACCATTAAATATTACTATATTTTTTTGCAAAACTGTAACTACAAGAAAAGGGCTCCAGGAAAATTATTTTATCCATGATTTTGAAGTCATAATAAAAACTGTCTTTAGTGATCTTAGTACGGGAAGCAGGGGTAGACTGGAATACAGAACTACCAGGGATTTCCTGGTGGTTGGATGGGTCAGTGGGCTGGAGGTTTAGCCTGTGGAAAAGCCACAGTCATCCCAGAGTAATGAAGCTCATTTTTGCTTCTCTGTTTCTTCTGCTTCAGCCAAGTTCTTCATAGATCCGCTCAGTGTGCAGCTGTGGAGTAGACCTGCAAACACATGAGCAAGTGCTACAGATCAGTTGACAATGAAGAGCGGAGATCAGAAGAACTCATCCAATAGAGCAGGGGTGTCAAACTCCAGTCCTCGAGGGCCACTGTCCTGCAGTTTTTAGATGTGCCACAGGTACGAAATGCTGGAAGGAAATGGCTTAATTACCTCCTCCTTGTGTAGATCAGTTCTCCAGAGCCTTGCTAATGACCTAATTATTCTATTCAGGTGTGGTGCAGCAGAGGCACATCTAAAAGTTGCAGGACAGCAGCCCTTGAGGACTGGAGTTTGACACATGTGCAATAGAGCCTAGCCCAGGGGTGGGCAACTCCAGGCCTCGAGGGCCGGTCTCCTGCAACTTTTAGATGCATCTCTACTTCAGCACACCTGAGTCAAATAATGAGGTCATTAGCAGGACTCTGGAGAACCTGACTGCACTAGGAGGTGATTCAGTTATTGGATTCAAGTGTGTTGGACCAGGGAGACACCTAAGATTTGCAGGACACCGGCCCTCGAGGACCAGGATTGCCCACCCCTGGCCTAGCCTATGAATATAAAAATAGCCTCTATTGTTTATTATAAAATCAACCATCTTTAAATGGAAAATCTTTGTCCCCACTAAAACCTCATAAATTTAATCTTCCTGTTTGTCTCTTGTAGCCAACAGAGAAAAGTGCAGTGCAATGGCTCTGGCTCATCAGCCAAGACCAGCAAAGGTATTTTAGGCTGGCCTTGCATGATGTAGGGGCCCTTTCCTGTTAAGGGCATCACAACCATTAGGCTTTAGATCGTGGTTTCTATCAACCTCTAATGCATCTTCAGTCAGCACCAGACACAACTTCAAAAGCTGAATTAGAATCTAGAGCAGGGGTCTCAAACTCCAGTCCTCGAGGGCTGCAGTCCTGCAGCTTTTAGATGTGTCTCTGCTGCACCACACCTGAACAGAATAATTAGGTCATTAAGGCTCTGGAAAACTGATCTACACAAGGAGGAGGTCATTTAGGCATTTTATTCCAGTGTTTTGTACCTGTGGTACATCTAAAAACTGCAGGGCTGCGGCCCTCGAGGCCTGGAGTTTGAGACCCTTGATATAGTGTAAGGAGCTTCTGACTTATACACAACAGTAACAAGTGCAGAAATTTGTGATAAAGAATAAATAACACAAGTGCATCCAATGGTTGACTTGATTACATTTGTTCTGTTGGAATAATGAGAATCGTATTTATCTTTAAAACATACTATTAAAGTAAATGTTTTTCTCATAAATCAAGCAATACAGCAATCAATAAAAGGAGAGGTACATAATTGTTTTTCTGCAAACTACTTAAAGTATTACTAATGTAGGACAGCCAAACATGTCATTTACTTTGGAATGTAAACATATTTTTTAAATACTTTGCTAAACATTTATGTGTTCAGTTAAAGTTTCCGAAACCATTGTGACAGGAAGAGCAAAGTGTCACTAGATGTTTAAGATTATAACTTTTGATAACCAATCAGAAAAATGTGTGAGTATGACATGTCTGATGTTGAAGCTCCTCCCAGTCAGATTAAAAATACCAGTGTTGTTTCTGGGACTGCAAGAGGGAGGATGAAGATGTTTGTGCAATTAGCTACACTGCTGTTTCTGCGTCAGGCATGTGAGTGCTTTTGAATCAGTTGCAAGTTTTTAGTGATCATATTGAGGGGTTCTTTCATGTAATATGTCTTCTTTTTGTTCAGATTCTCTGGTTCCAGTGATGCAAGTTCAGCTTGGTGAACCTGCAACTTTTCTATGCGCTATGCCAAAGTTTAAGTTCACCCAACAAGTCGTTTACTGGTACAAGCAGAGTCCAGGGGATACTTTGAGACAAATTGTTAAACTGACTGTAAAGCAACAAAAAATAACAACTTCTACATTTGGAACACAGTTTTCTGACTTAAGATGGAAAGTTACTGATGATAAAAAAGACATAAACTTGACAATTTTGAGGACAACACCAGGGGATTTGGGGATATATCACTGTGCAAGCAAGGTTTCCACTGAGAATCCTGAATGGAGAGCTACAAATTTGACATTCAAAGGTAAATAATACAACATACTTCTATAAAGTTTGCAATTGCCTATGTCATGAAAGAAAAATAAGATATTGTTAACAATATGAAAACTTAACCAAACCTCTTTATTTTACACCTGAAATATTATTAAGTACTCATTTTGGTTGTTCGCCTATACATGTGAGAAGCAACATGTATATTTAAAATATAAAATGTGAAATCCTAAAATAAACAAAGTACTTTATATTTTCTGGTACATTCTAGTAACAGTAGAGCTGGTTCAGTTTGATGAATTTGTGACCTTTGTTTTGTGCTCTGCCCTATTCTTAGTTCAACCACAGACATTCACTGGTACAAACAGTGAATATGTTTGTACATTAAATTTTTGTACAGCATATACTCTCCTAAAGATACTCTGAAACTGATTTTGAAAGTGACAATGAGACAGCACAAATCTGGAACATTGGAAAATATTTAATAGTGATAAGTGAACAATGGCATTTTTAAAATTACTTCTAAAACTTCACCGTATGGATATAAAACTGTAGGAAGCAGAACAATATGCAGACTTGATAGAAACTTATGAACAAACTGTTATATATATATATATATCTTTTTTAAGTATGTCATTCAAAGTATTTGACAGATTTCCACTGACAGCTGCCCAATATTTAATTGAAACCATTGAATATGCATCTGACATTGTTTAATTGACTTTTGTGTTTTTATTATGTTGCGCAGAGAATGCTGGAAGGGTATCCGACTATACTGTGATACAACAACCTGCAGTACCCAATCCAGTTCGTTCAGGAGACACTGCTATCTTTCAGTGTTCAATTTTGTTTTATTCTGACAAGATGGCATGTTCAAAAGATCCTAACATCTTCTGGTTCCAAGCAAAATCCGATAATGCCTATCCAAACGTGATCTACACAGACACAAACAGTCGTGATGAATGTGAGAAGAGATTTGACACTGAGAAAAGTTGTTTGTTTCAGTTTTCAAAAGTTGTCAGCTCCTCTGATGCTGGGATATTTTACTGTGCTGTGGCCTCATGTGGAAAACTGTTAATCGGAAATGGAACCAGACTGGAAATTGGTGAGATTTTGTCTGTGATGCTTTTACTTAAATAATGCATTTGTGATTTTATTAATTATGAACAATTCTTTTGTTTTTGTTGTTTCTAGCAAGCAGCACAAGCTTTGAATTTACAGCCCTGGTAACTGCAGTATCCTGCCTGGTCTTTTCATTGATGTTAAGTGTTGTTTTCATCTGTTGCCAAGCTCCAACAACAGATCGAAAACCATCCCAGGGCAAGTATGACAAAAAAATAAAAAAAAGATGGTTGTCATTTTCATTCTTTTTTTTATATCTGACACCATATGCTCAAAATATTGAGCTGAAAGAGCAAATATTTTCTGCACTCAACAGCTTTTTGCAAGATGTAGTCCTATTGGTTTTGCTGGTTCAGTGTAATGTGTGCTTTATTTATTATGGGGCAACATTCTCACATAGCTGTAAAGAGAATCTTTTAATGAGAAGTTTAGTTATTCCTTATCTATATAACATCTCTGCAGCATATAACAAATTATTTACTAAACAGAAGTAACTATTTTGTTTCCTTATGTAATTTGTTTATTTCTAAGACTGTCTTTCAGATTAAGTAGCAGCTAAGGTTGTTCTCTCTCCTTACTGATCTCAAAGAAATTCTTCCTCTTATTTCTTCAAATTTTTCTGAATTTGACTTGTCATCATCAAATAACAGTTTAAAACCAAACTAAATAAAAGTTAAGTGTAGCAAGGTTTAAGTGGACTAAGTGAATAACCCTGCAATTTTTCATAATTAGGGATGGAAAGTATCACTTTACAAGAAACACTACACAGCTTGACACAGAAAATACCTGTAAGTAATATTGGTGGAGGAAAAATGTTGTTTTTTTGGTTTTGTGTCCATTTCCTAATATCAGACAACTAAATGCAGTAATTTATTTTTATCTTCCACATAGGCTGAAGGTGGAAATGAAAACTATGCTGCATTACATTTCTCTACGAGTAAGAAACGATGTGAAGACCGGAAGAAAAAAATGGAAAAAGAAGAGTGCTTTTACTCTGAGATTAAAATCTGAACATCAATAAATATTGCACTAAAAAATGATATATGTGGGGGCGTGCCGTGGTGGCGGAGGGGTTAGTGCGACCCACATTCAGAGGCAACGTGGCCTCGGCGCGGCTGTTGTGGGTTCGACTCCCGGACCCGATGACGTTTACCGCATGTCTTCGCCCCTCTCCTTCCCCCTTTCCTGTCAGCCTACTTTGAAAAAGGGACACTAGAGCCCACAAAACGAACCCTTGCGGGGCGATAAAAAAAAAAAAAAAAATTATATATGTAACTGCTTCTTATGCAGAATATTTTAAAATGCATTTCAACCCAAGCCATTTGAAATTATCTGTATTTTTAAGGTATGTTAATTTTTAAACTGCATTTAAAAGCAAGTCTGTCTCTTTGAAATTTTTTGTCTAAATTATTACTTTATAGGTACTTCAACACAAGTAGTCAAAGAAGAACCCAGAAGTACTCGAGCATTATACTTCCATGTTAATAACATTCATTTGTATTGCTAATCAGTTGGGATCAGAGAATGCTATTTATAATTGTTATGCAATAATTTGTTTCCTTTATTGTACAATATGATGTTCTTTGTTTTATGTATTTTAACTTTGTGAACTTCAATAGCCTGTAATATTAGTTATTAATAAAGTAATAACTAGGTACAGGATTTGCTCCTAAGTATTATAACCCTCACAGCCTTTCAGGCTTTCCTTGTTGAACCACTGGGCAAAACATTGCTTGTTTATGCATTTTAATTAAAGTTTTTATAAACCAATAACAGTGATGCCATAGACAGGTTACTGTTGATGCATTGAACACGACATGAGGGAGTCACATTAATAACAGGGTCATACCATGGTCCTCTGAACTTTTGTAACAATGTGAAATGCACATGCCACCTTTCAATCAAGATGCAGGGTTCCTTTTGTAGAACAAGTTCATTTTACTGGCATTTTTATGATCCCTCTATGAATGCTGTTTATTTGGTGAGTAAATTAAAATGTCTCTGATACAACCTGTCCAAAAAATAGATTGATTATTAATTTGTCACATATTTAAGTGGCTGTAGTGGTTCAGGATGAAAGTTAATTCTGTATGTTTATCAAACAGTGGACTAAAGTCTAAGCTAAAATCTTTTAAATAAGAACTAAAAAAAATCTAGAAGCAGGGATGTTCTTTTGTTGCATTTTAATGCTTCAAAATAAAAATTAATTAAATACAAAATTACTGGATATGAAAGGATCATCACCACAGTAAAACATAGCGATGCCTGGCAGCTTCATACTTTGGGGCTGTTCTATCTCTGGAAATGCAGATTTAGTGAAGTGGAGGCAGACCCGGCTGCATAGGCAGGCATTGGGGGGCATTGCCCGTCCATAGAGTCAGCAGTGCCCACCCTGGACTGGAAGCTGTTTTTTTATTATTATTATTTTTATCTCAGAGTGGCCACCTTTCCGTTATTCCTATCTCAATTTGATACAGTAGGGCCTTCCACATGTTATTAACATGCAGGCACTCTCTGTGGAAGTGCCAGGCCACAGGGATGCCAGATGTTCACAGTTGTAAGCCTATTATATACAGTTTAGTTTCTGACTGTTTCCATCCTTTCCTCTGTCTTTGATGGAGAGAATCTCCAGTATTAAAAACACAAACAGTTACTTTGGCTGCAATCCTTTTATTATTTACAAACCAGCCACGGAAATTATTGTTCCTCGAATCTGACAAAAGCCACTGTGGTTTGATCTTTAAAAGGTTTACATTTTTAAAAGCAGGTCCAAACTTCATAGTATGCCTTACACTAGTAAATCTTTTAATGGCCGCATTATGTAGTAACGCCACAATATGCAAAAATGTAATAAAATTTGGCTACGAAATGTAGTAAAACCACTTTTTGACGCAAAATGTAATAAAATCTTTGAACACATTTTGTAGTTACTGCTGCACTATGTGATGACATTTTTGTTCTGATTATTACAGAATTCTATTTTAAAGCGGTTTTATTTTGACGGCACATTTTATTATATTAATAAATTGTTGCATTATTGCCTAATTCAGCAGAACAACGAGCCATGGAAAACAAAATCCACGTTATTTTTGTCAAGAATTGATCTTGACAAAGGTGCTGAAATGACGGATGCAATGTTAACTATTTATCAAGGAAAGCTCTGCAAAAACGTTTGTACTCTAGACATGTGCACATGGGTGTGAGATGGTATATAAAGTCAGAATCCGTGCGAACTTACAACAAACTGAAACAGAGTGTAAAAATTCTGGACCAGAGAGCAATGAGATCCAGAATTTCTGGATCTCATTGTTTCTGTTCTGTTCCTGAAGTGCACTGGCACCAATTGGCACCTTTATCTCGTCATTACTAAGTATTTTCTAGATCTGAGGACGTCTGCCTCAGAGCAAGAAAGTCAGGAGTT
Source organism: Xiphophorus maculatus (assembly GCF_002775205.1). NCBI lineage: Eukaryota > Metazoa > Chordata > Actinopteri > Cyprinodontiformes > Poeciliidae > Xiphophorus > Xiphophorus maculatus. Next base: position 11,955,611 of record NC_036465.1, on the reverse strand, counting down.
TGAATCTTGGTCTGGGCTCTTTCTGTTCTTTCATGTTCTTCCTGTGCATGTGAGGGTTCTCTCTGGGTACTCTGGTTTCCTGCCACAGTCCAGAAACATAATTGTTAGGTCAATTGGTCTCTCCAAATTGTTCTTACATGTGAGCATGTGCTCATCTAGTCAACTAAAATAAAGAGATCCACAATAGGAAGTAGCATGGCAATAAGAAATACAAAATATGTTTCAGTGTCTGCGTGTTTCTGCATTCGGTGAAATGACACAAACGAAGGAAATAGTGGAAATTTCACTGTTAATGTGTCTAAGTGTGTAAGCGCAACATTTTTTTAAATAAGTGTGTGAAAACAGAAGATTGACGTGATATGCATTTCTAAGAAGTGGAAAAAAAAGTGTGGCAGGAAGAGCATACAATATTTACTACTTACAATCTATATTTACAATCAGAATCTATATTTTGTGACAACCAATGAGAACAATATGTTAATTTGTAACCTCAAAGACATTAGTACTGCTTGAAGCACCACCCAATACTTTTAAAACACCAGCAACTCTACTACCAAGAGACAGGGTCAAGATGATTGTGTTATTGGTGACATTGCTTCTTCTTCATCGGGGCTGTAAGTTTTTTTAATACCATTCTATTCATGCCTAAATAAATACATGTTATAATTATTCTTTTTTTTTTATTATTAGACACTGCTGTACCATTGATGCCGGTTCAGGCCGGAGAATCTGTGACCTTCCAATGTCCTCTGCCCAGTGAGTTTACGGAAAGAGATATCTACTGGTACAAGCAAATTACAAACGATTCTATGAGGCTGATTTCGAAAGTGTCATTGAGACAAAAGAAAAATACCCATAAATTTGAGCCGGAGTTTAATAACTCAAGATGGAAGGTGAATAATGATCAAAAGTTTAGCTATCTGACATTGCTGAATACAGCCTACAGTGACGAAGGTCTCTATCACTGTAATCTCACTTCGTGGACAGGGAGTTTCAATTGGAGTTGGACATATTTGATGGTGACAGGTAAAAAATTATTAATTTTTTAAATTTCTGCTTCTAAAGCTTCACCCTATGGGGAAAATATTGTAGGAAACTGAACAATATGTAGACTCAATAGAAACATATAAGCAAACCATTAAGATTGAATTTTAAAATTTACTTAATACATTTTTGTAAGTATGATATTCAAAACATTGACATGTATTAAGTGTCTCACTGAATCTGTCCATTAATTTACTTTTAAAATTTTCTTCTGTTGTGCAGAGAATACTGTGAGGATATTAGACAACACTGCCATTCAGCAGCTTGCAGTGTCCATTCCAGTCCATTCAGGAGACACGGCTACCCTTCAGTGTTCAGTTTTGTTCGACTCTGAGACGATGGCTTGCTCTGAAGATTTCAGGATGTTCTGGTTCCAAGCAAAATCAAATAATACCTATCCAAATATGATCTACACAGACGGAAACAAACATCATGAATGTGAGAAGAGATCTGACTCTGAGAAGAGTTGTATGTTTAATTTCTCAAAAGTTGTCAACTCCTCTGATTCTGGGATATTTTACTGTGCTGTGACCTCATGTGGAAAAATATTATTTGGAAATGGAACCAGACTGGAAATTGGTAGGATTTTGTCTCTGATTCTTTAAATTAAATAATACATAAATTATCATACAAATCATATCTTTTGTTGTTTTTAGTGGACAACACAGGTTTTGAATCTATTGCCCTGGTGACTACAGTATCTTGCCTGGTTTTTTCTTTGATATTAAATTTTGTTCTCATCTGTTACGGAGCTTTGAGGGCAAAGCAAAAAAGATCTGATGGCAAGTATTCCAGAAAAATGTAGATTTTCATTATTTTAGTTTGTTATTTTTTATCTGGGACTATGTACAAAATTCATTATTTTAAATAGATATAACTCTTTATCTGTATTCTCTAGATTTGCCTTTTTGGTGTAAAGTTTGTTTTATTTGTTCATGGAAGAATCTAGGCATAATTGCAACAATAATTTTTGATGCCAACTTTGAAGTTATGAATTTGTTAAATATGTTATTGCATTGTTTTTATTTGCATTTATTATCTGTGACACTTGGTAGTCAAATTTCTAACTAAACATAAGTAACTATTTTGTTCCCATCTCTAAACTTAACTAAATTGCTTCTTTCTAAGACTGTCTTTTAAAATACTTCAAATTGTTCATGTAATTTACCGCCCAGTCCAGTTTTTAATTACAAAAATTAAACCGACTAAAGCTTTTGACACTTACTACAAAACTACACTTACTGTGTTACTTTTCTTAAAGTATGTTCACCTCTTTTTTCTGCATATTTGCTCAGAACTATTAGTTGACTTATGTCAGGATTGAAAATAACAGATTTAAACATCCAAATTAAATGGATGGAGTTATAATCTTCAGATTTTTATGTGTCAGGAATGGAGAGCACCACTTCACAGGAGACATCGCACAGACTGCGACAGAGAATACCTGATCCTGTAAGTAAAATGGCTTGATGAACAATATTTTTTTTGCTTTGGTTTCATTTTGTTCATATTCAACAGGCAAATGAGCTAATTTTATTTTCATCTGCTCCACAGGCTGATGGTGGAAACATAAACTATGCTGCCGTGGATTTTTCTAAGAGAAAGGAAAAGTGTGGAGGCAAGAAGAAAAAAATGGAACCGCAGGAGTGTTTATACTCTGACATTAATGTCAGAGTATAAACGATATTTATTGATTCATATCAATAAATATCGATATGAAAATTCAGACATATGACATATATCTTATTAACATACAGCGCTTGTCTTTTTGAATTGTTGTTTAAGGTTTGGGTTGTAATCATTGTAATGTTTTTGTAATCATCTGTAAAAACAAAAGAATTTGAAATGACAGAAATTGCTTTGTATAACTGGATAACTTACAGAATTATTCCTCACAAATATATGAGGGTTTAACAATGTGTCTCTATGATCACCTTTCTGCTGGAAAAACATTTTGAAAATTAGGTAATTGCTGGTAAAAAGATGATTAAATTGTTTTTTCTTGTTTTGCTTTTTGCTGCCGTGGATTTTATCCTCTGTACATGTCCCAATTAGTTGCATTATAGTCCAGAAGTAGTTGAATATTATAATTGAATGTTAAAGAAATTACTACTATTTCACATTAAATGTCACAGCTCATATTACTGACTTTAATTTTCTTTTAAGTTTAGATCAGAATTTAATCTTTTTTTTAAAAAACTGCAAATCCAAGATTTATTTTCTGTTTGCAGAATAACAGTGGAAACAATTTGCTGCATGTCACGGTGTATGCACAGTAAATAAATCTCATTTGATGCTCACCACTATACATTGATTTAAGCTGTTTTTTAGTCCATATCTGTATTGTTTTTTGTCTTATTTGTCTGATAAAACATTTTAATCATTTTTTTTGCTTTCACTTGTTATGCAGAAACTCTTTGTAATTAATAGAAATAAAGTTTCCTTTCCTACCACATAAGCTTGCTGCTTTCACCAAAGAAAATGACACCTAATAATAGTAATGAGATAAGCTGTCATAATTATGAGAAAAGATCTCGTAATTACAAATAATTATCTTGCAATGACAAGATGTATAATAAGCGTTATCTCGTATTTATGAGATGGCTGTAAAGGTGCCATTTAATGTCCACTATTAAAGAATTGAGAAACAGTGATCTCAGTTCTTAGCTGCCACTGCTTCACAAAGGCAGCTTCTGATGCCAGAGAGTAACAGAGGTTCTACATGCAGTTTCAAATCAGCTGCAATGGTATCAATGTCTGCGTGTTTCTTAATTCAGTAAAATGACACAAACGAAGGAAATAGTGGAAATTTCACTGTTAATGTGTCTAAGTGTGTAAGCGCAAAATATTTTTAAATAAGTGTGTGAAAATAGAAGATTGAAGTGATATGCATTTCTAAGAAGTGGAAAAAACAGTGTGGCAGGAAGAGCATACGACATTTACTACTTACAATCACAGAATCTATATTTTGTGACAACCAATGAGAACAATATGTTAATTTGTGACCTGCAGGACATTAATACTGCTTGAAGCACCACCCACTACTATTAAAACACCAGCCACCCTACTACCAAGACACAGGGTCAAGATGATTGTGTTACTGGTGACATTGCTTTGTCTTCAGCGGGGACGTGAGTTTTTATTTTTATTATACTAGCTATGTCTTTAAAGCAGCTTTTTTTCATTCAATGGTTTTGTTCTTTTCAGACACTCTTGTACCAATGAACATTGTTCAGACTGGAGAATCTGTGACCTTCAAATGCCCTCTGCCGAGTGAGTTTAATGAAAGAGATATCTACTGGTACAAGCAAAGACCAGGAGATAACTTGAGGCTGATTTTGAAAGTGTCGTTGAGAAAACAACAAACTACAACCCATAAATTTGAGCCGGAGTTTCCTGACTCCAGATGGAAGGTGAATAATGATCAAAAATTTAGCAATCTGACATTGTTGAAGGCAACCTACAGCGACGAAGGATTCTATCACTGTGAACTCAGTGTGTGGACAGGGAGTTCCAATTGGAGTGGGACATATTTGATGGTGACAGGTAAATATGATTTTTTTTTTCCTTATTATTTGCTTCTAAAACTTCAACTTATGGACACAAGAGAGCTGTGAGAAACAGAACTATATGTGGATTTATATGCAATACCTAAACCACTTACATTACATTTTAAAATTGAATTGAATAAAAACTTAATTTTAGTAAGTATAACTTTCAAAACATTGACAGGTATTAAGTGTCTCAATGAATCTGTCTATTCTTTGTTTAACAGAAATATTACAGGTGTATATTGACATACTCTAATTAACTTTGAAGCTTTTCTTCTATTGTGTAGGGAATACTGTGAGGATGTCAGACAACACTGTCATTCAGCAGCCTGCAGCATCCAATCCAGTCCGTCCAGGAGACACGGCTACCTTTCAGTGTTCAGTTTTCTTTGAATCTGAGACGATGGCTTGCTCTGAAGATTTCAGGATGTTCTGGTTCCAAGCAAAATCAAACAATACCTTTCCAAATATGATCTACACAGACGGAAACAAACATCATGAATGTGAGAAGAGATCTGACTCTGAGAAGAGTTGTATGTTTAATTTTTCAAAAGTTGTCAACTCCTCTGATTCTGGGATAATTTACTGTGCTGTGACCTCATGTGGAAAAATATTATTTGGAAATGGAACCAGACTGGAAATTGGTAGGATTTTATCTCTGATATTTTAAATAAAATTGCAAAAAAATTGTTTTAATCAATTACAAATATATTTTTTTCTTGTTTTTAGTGGACAACACAGGTTTTGAATTTACTGTCCCGATGATCGTATCCTGCCTCGTCTCTTCTTTGATTTTAAATATTGTTCTTATTTTTTACCGAGCTCTGAGGGCAGATCACAAAAGGTCTCGTGGCAAGTATTACAAAAATTTTAGATTATTGTTATTATTCTCTGTTTATTAGTTTATCTGGAACTATATTTAGAAAACACTGACATAGCTAAAAAAAAATTGTTTTACATCTGTAGTCCCTGTGGATTTGCCAATTCAGTGTATAGTGCTTTTTATTTCTTACTTGGCCACAATGTAGCACAACTGCAATGATAATTTGTCATTAAGTTTGAAATTGTGCATTTGCTAAATATGTTTTTAGGTTGCCTTTGTCTGCACATAATCTCTGAAACTTGACAGTCAAATTCGTAACTAATACTTCTACAAATTAGAAGTAACTAATTTGCTTCTGTCTCTAACCCTAAGTATTTTTTTTTCTTTCCAAAACAGTCTTATAAAATGCTTGAAATTACACTTATATATATTTTATAGCAGCCTAGCCTTTATTCATGTCAGCTTAAAAAGGGGCTAAAGCTTTTGACACTTGTTACTTCTTCTAAAATATGTTCCTCTTACTTCTGCATATTTGCTCAGTACTATTACTTGACTTGTGTCACCATCCAACAGATTAAAATATCCTAATTAAATGGAGTGTATAACCTTCTGATTTTTTTACATCAGGGACGGAAATCATCACCTCACAAGAAGCATTGCTCAGCTTGAGACAGAGAATACTTGATCTTGTAAGTAATATGGATTCATGAAAACCAGTTTTTTCTTTGGTTTTCTTTTGTTCATATTCAACAGCTAAATGCACTGATTTTATTTTCATCTGCGTCACAGTCTGATGGTGGAAACAAAAAGTATGCTGCCTTGGATTTTTCTAAAAATGAGGAAAAATGTGGAAGCACGAAGAAGAAAATGGAAAACATGGAGTGCTATTACTCTGAGTGCATTTACTCAGAGATTGTCTTCTAAACATCCATAAACATTGACCTGACAAATCATGCATAATTGCTTTTTATGCCAAATGTTTTATGCATTTGGTAGTGTATATGCGCAATCTTAGAGGACATGCATTTCACCCTTACTTATACGAAATGATCTGTATTCTTAAAGTGTCACTAACATAATAAAACCACTTATGCAATTTAAAAAGATGAACTACTGTGTTTTCATTCTGTGCACACAAAAGCTTTTAATAAAAATTATTAATAAATATTCAATAATAAATATTAAGTTGTGAGCAATTTCAGCAAAGACTTGAGCAATTTGTCTGCAGTTTTGGAGGACGAAGCTATGGAGTGACGACGACGAGGGAGCTGGTTCTACTGAAGAACTGCAGTCTTTTTCTTTGAACCATATTGTTCAGGAAGCAACGATGACTTCTGTGTTTCTTAGGAAGAAGAGTTTGACAGTGAAAGGTAGCAGTTAGACATCTGTCATCTCCAAATCATCTGAATGGGAATAAACAGGTCTATGAATATAATAATTATTCATGTTTAATCCTGGTTTAATTCAAATAATCCACTTACTTTCAAGTAAGTGGTTCAAGTTTTGGGTTTGTTCATTAACCAGCCTTCCCATTCCTCCAATTTTCAAATCTTGAGTTTGATTTCTTTTTTACTTCTGATAACTGTGGAGTGTTTCCATTATGTTCAGAATAGAGAGATTATCAATCAACGTCATGTTGGGTCTTCATGATGCCTGCAGAAATACAGACTATTATTCTTACTACATCAACTATTTACAATTAGGCTAATAAAATATTTACAACTTGAAGCCAGCACAGATCACCTGTGTTCAGCTGGTGTTCTGACGATCTGTGCTAGAAGCGTTACGGTAGAAAAATCTGACAAGGTACCACAGATCATCAGAAAACCAGCACAACTCCTGCATGCAGCTTTGCGGCGTCTGATGCAGATATAAGAGATTTTGCTTTTAGTGCAGCGTCTTTTTACAGCACACTACATCCTGTTCGTCTTGCACTTTTAATTTCTGAGGCAGTTGACCATCTGCCTTGATGACTGGAGCTGTATACTTATTTTTTATGCTTTCACTAGTGATTTTCATATGTGAATTTCATGGGAGACATATTAGGGGCCATTTAGGACAAAAAATATGTTTTGTCTCACATGCACACACAAAATACTAAAATTGCGCATGTACATTATTAAAATATCACACACACACACGTCCCCCCCTCGCCTCCATTTTAAAAGGCCACAGAAGTTGTTTTCAAATTGGATATTAGATAAAAAATTGTATGTGTGTGATATTTTAATAGTTTATATGCTCAATCTTAGTCTTTTGTGTGTGCATGTGAGAGAAAGATTTTAAGTGTGTGTGACATTTTAGTAATGTATATGTGCAATTATGATATTTTGTGTGTGTGTAGGAGTCTTTAGTAGTGTGTGTGAGACAAAACATAGTTTTTGTCCTAAACAGCCCCTCACACTTTACTGTTGGATTCTTCTTCCTCAAAAATGTTGGAGTCATTGTTGCTTCCTGAACAATATTACTCAAGTAACAGGGTTGCAGACCTTCGGTAGAACCAGCTCCCTCTTCTTCATCACACCATTGCTTCTTCCTCCAAAATTTCAGATTAATCGTTTAAATCTTCGTTGAAATCGCTCACAACTTCCTCCGCTTCTGTTTACCCAGACTTTGATCTGGTACATGTGTACCCCGCCTAGTTGTTCAAGGTTAGATTTACACTGATTATGTTGCAAGCTGGCACTGGCATTTAAGCCAGTTAATGCAGACAAAAGTGTTAACATCTGTAAGCATAAAATCTTTTGATTTTTTTTTAAGTCGTGTGTAAAAATAGAAGATTGAAGTGATATGCTTTTCTTAGAAATGGAAAAAAAACTGTGTAGCAGGAAGTATGTACAACATTTGCAATTTGCAATCACCAGATATGGTTTTTGTGACAACCAATGAGAATAATCTTGTGCTGTGACATACAGGATATTAGTACTAATGAAGCACCACCTACAGTATTTAACAATCTAAGAAATTCCTATCAAGAGACAGAGTCAAGATGATCGTATTATTGGTGACATTCCTTTTTCTTCAGCGGGGATGTGAGATTTTAATTTTTATCATACTAGCTATGTCTTAAAAATCAGCTTTTTTGTTTTAATGATTTTATTTTCTTCAGATACTATTGTACCAATGAAGATGGTCCAGCATGGAGAATCTGTGAGCTTTCAATGTGATCTGCCCAGTGAGTTTAGTGAAAGAATCATCCACTGGTATAAGCAGAGACCAGGCGATATGCTGAGACTGATTTTGAAAGTGATTATAAGACAACAACAACCTAAAATCCCTGAATTTGAGCCAGAGTTTTCTAAGTCAAGATGGGAGGTAAAAACTAATCAAAAATTTAGCCGTCTGACATTGTTGAAGGCAACCTACAGTGATGATGGACTCTATCACTGTGCACTCGCTGCTTGGAACGGGAATATCGAATGGAGAGGGACATATTGGATGGCTATAGGTAAAGAACTTTTTTTTCTAAATATTTGTTTCTAAAACTTCGCCTTTTGGACATAATAGAACTATAGGAAACATAATAATATGCAGTCTTAAAAGAAACATAGCATAAAGCATATAAGGAACTATATAGCATTTTAAAATTCACTTTAAGCAAAGTTACATTTATATAAGTATGTCTCACTGAACCAGTCTATTCTTTGTTTAACAGAAAAGTTACAGGTGTATGTGACATACTCTAATTGACTTTGAAGCTTTTCTTCTATTGTGTAGGGAATACTGTAAAGATGTCAGACTGCACTGTCATTCAACAGCCTGCAGCATCCATTCCAGTCCGTCCAGGAGACACGGCTACCCTTCAGTGTTCAGTTTTGTTCGACTCTGAGACGATGGCTTGCTCTGAAGATTTCAGGATGTTCTGGTTCCAAGCAAAATCAAATAATACCTATCCAAATATGATCTACACAGACGGAAACAAACATCATGAATGTGAGAAGAGATCTGACTCTGAGAAGAGTTGTATGTTTAATTACTCAAAAGTTGTCAACTCCTCTGATTCTGGGATATTTTACTGTGCTGTGACCTCATGTGGAAAAATATTATTTGGAAATGGAACCAGACTGGAAATTGGTAGGATTTTGTCTCTGATTCTTTAAATTAAATAATACATTTAAAAAAAAGATTAATTACAAATAATATCTTTTGTTGTTTTTAGTGGACAACACAAGGTTTGAATCTATTGCCCTGGTGACTACAGTATCCTGCCTGGTTTTTTCTTTGATATTAAATGTTCTCATCTGTTATGGAGCTTCGAGAGCAAGGCAAAAAAGATCTCATGGCAAGTACTACAAAAACTTTTGATTTTTGTTATTTTAGTTTATTTATTTGGGATTATGTACAGAAGACATTGCTCTGATACATATACTGTATATAGGTCATTTTCCATCTGCATCCTCTGTAGATTTCCTGATTTGGTGTAAAGTTTGTTTTATTTGTTCATGGAAGGATCTTGGCATAATTGCAACAATAGGTTTTGATGCCAACTATGAAATTATGAATTTGTTAAATATGTTTTTGCATTGTTTTTATTTGCATTCATTATCTGTGACACTTGGTAGTCAAATTTGTAACTACACATAAGTAACTATTTTGTCCCTATCTCTAAACTTAACTAATTTGTTTCTTTCTAAGACTTTCTTTTAAAATGCTTAAAATTGTTCATGAAATTTACAGCAAAGTCCAGCCATTACTTATATCAAATTAAACCAGCTACAACTCTTGATACTTACTACACTTCCTGCGTTACTTATCTTAAAGTATGTTCACCTCTTTTTTCTGCATATTTGCTCAGAACTATTAGTTGACTTGGGTCACCATAGAAAATAACAGATTTAAACATCCAAAGTAAATGGATGAAGTGTTCAGAAAAATCTGATTCAGATTTTTATGTGTCAGGAATGGAGAGCACCACTTCACAAGAGAAATCGTACAGACTGCGACAGAGAATACCTGATCCTGTAAGTAAAATGGCTTGATGAACAATATTTTTTTGCTTTGATTTTCTTTTGTTTATATTCAACGGCTAAATGCACTAATTTTATTTTTATCTGCTCCACAGGCTGACGGTGGAAACAAAAACTATGCTGCCTTGGATTTTTCTAAGAGTAAGAAAAAACGTGGAGGCAAGAAGAAAAAACTGGAACCGCAGGAGTGTTTATACTCTGAGATTAAAGTCTAAGCATCAATAAATATTGATGTGAAAAATCTAATTTATATGCTTTTTATGCAGAATATTTTAAAATGCATTTCACTCTAATCTATTTAAAATTATTTGTGTTTAAGGCACGTTATTTTTTTAAGCTGCATATAGTAGTAAAAACTGTCTTTTTGAAATGTATGTTGTTTTTTGTTTTTGCCTAAATTAGTTGCTTTATAGTTACTTCCACATGAGTAGTCAAAGAAGAACCCAGAAGTACTCGAGCATTATACTTCCATGTTAATAACATTCATTTGTATTGCTAACCAGTTGGGATCAGAGTATGCTATTCATAATTGTTACGCAATAATGTGTTTCCTTTTTTGTTCAGTATGTTGTTGTTCTTTTATGTATTTTAAGTTTGTGAACTTCAATTGTCTGTCATATTAGTTATTAATAAGTTAATAACTATGTACAGGCTTTGCACTTGTGTATTATAATCCTCACAACATTGCTTGTTTATTCATTTTAAATACAATTTTTATAAACCAATAACAGTGATGCCATAGACAGGTTACTGTTGATGCATTGAACTCGACATGAGGGAGTCACATTAATAACAGGGTCATGCTATGGTCCTCTGAACTTTTGTAACAATGTGAAATGCACATGCCACCTTTCACTCAAGATGTAGGGTTCCTTTTGTAGAACAAGTTCACTTTTACTGTCATTTTTATGATCCCTCTATGAATGCTGTTTATTTGGTGAGTATGTTAAAATTTCTCTCTTATACAACCTGTTCAAAAATAGATTGATTATTAATCTGTAACATATTTAAATAGCTGTAGTTGTTCAGGATGAAAATTAATTCTATATGTTTATGGATTGAAGTCTAACCCAAAATCTTTTAAATAAAAACAAAAAATATTCTGAGCTCAAGATAATTGATGTCCAGTTAGCTTTTTGAAAATTGGATGCATGCAGTAACAAAATTACATCTCTGACAATATAGGTGGTGATTCAACACAATTTAAAAAATAATCTGAGGCTTCAGAGATGTCCTTTTGTTGGATTTTAAGCCTACAAAGCCATGTGTTATAATGGATATCAAAGGATCATCACCAAAGTAAAGCACAGCGATGCCTGGCAGCTTCATACTTTGGGGCTGTTCTTTCTCTGAAAGTGCAGATTTAGTGAAGTGGAGGCAGACCCTCACCCTGGTTTAACACCTGTGCTGCACTGACAGACATGCTGCTGCTGTGTAGAGACGGGTGTGTGTTAGAATTATGGCAGCAAACCAGGAAAAGGCAAAGACATTTGCACAGTTATTCCCTCAAGCTAACCGAGTGAGTTGAGTTATGCTGTTGGATGCAGTTAATGTTAGCTAAATGATTACTAGATAATAGCAATGTATCACATTAAGCTTGTTAACAAATATAGGCTATTAATATTGTTATCAATGTTCAAAAGTGAGTAATACTGGTTACATTTACTTGAGTAACTTTTGGGAGAAAATGTACTTTTAACAGTAGTTTTACTGTACTTTACTTTTTTTCTTTCAGTTGAGTAAAATTACATCGATTGATTTTGCATTTAAAGAAAAAGACTTCAGAGATTGGAAACAGTAGATTCTTAGATTTCTGCAATGTGTGTGCTAATGTTTATGCAAATTGTAGCATGACTATTCAACATTTGACACGTCACTGTTTGCATCCTTATAGGCTAATATTGTTAAGTATAAGCTATTAATATTGTTATCAATGTTCATCAGTGTATGTAGGTGCAGTCACTTATCGTTCGGTAAATGGGGTGGTGGATGGTGTGCTTGCCCTTTCAGCTTCTCAGTGGCAGGCTAAAGACATATAGGCAGTTGTGTGCTTATGAGTGGAACTGTGAGAGCTGAAGTGTTTTCTAAAGACAAGTTTGAATTATCTTTAAGTTGATGGAGGAGATAAGTGAATGAAGGAGGAAATGCATGAAATATTCCATCTTGTTACTGGAAGAGAGTCCAGTATCAAGATGCCTGCTTTCACTATAAAATGAAGAGCAGTCTGGAGACCTTACTTTTGTTCAGCTACTCTTTTATGCCGCCTCCTAACGAGCTCAGATGTGCCTGCAGTCAAGAGACAGCATGGAACCTCAAACAAGCACAAACACACATATAGTCTTCACTAGGGGCGGCCAAAGTCAGTCCTCAAGGGGCAATGCATGCATGTTTTATTTCTTTTTCTGGTTCAGCATACCAGAATTAAATATTTTTAGCACAACTTTATGACATGCAGAATAGGTAGCTTAAGCATTTGAATCAGCTGTGTTGAAGCAGAGATATCTAAAACTACCAGGACACCAGCCCTTGAGGACTGGAGTTTGAAACCCCTGGTTTGCACTCTTTGCAGCAGGTATGACAGAGATTCACGAAGAGGAGAGGAGATCCCCACAGGAAATTATCCCAATTCAATGTGACAGATTTCAAGCATTTTTGCTCAACAGAGTGGACAGAGGCATATCTACATTTATTTTTCCTATGGGGGCCTTGCAGGGGCCAAGATGGTGGCCTGCTAAAATTGCAATTTCGTCCAAATTTCCTACAGTCTTAGATTGCAATGAACAGCATATTAGTGGGGGGAATCTATTTTGTATCCTATGTGGATTATTTTACGCTTAAAAGATTCCCATTTGAAATGCAAATCTATTTACGCTATGAACAAAATGATTGTCAGCTCTGATGGCCGTGGCCAGGCAGGATGACCAATCAGATTTCAAGAGTAGCTGGTGAAAATGAAAATGTAGCTAGACATATTGTGAAGTTATATGTGCCATAGTGATAGAGGTCCACCTAAAAATATTGGGTGCTGCAATAAAATCAAAAAATACTTCAGTATGTGTCAGTTTAAGGATGTGCATGACATTGTTGTAGTTTTTCATACATTTTTCATTTTGTGTTTTAATCAAGTTATGCTGAGAATAGAACATGAAAAGAAATCTCTACATATTTATCATTTCAACAAACTGTAAAACATGAAACCAGTGTAGACATTTCATATGGGCTTTACATCCAATTATTATTTAGACCTACAGAGCTGCTGTAGGAGCCCTGTTGCTGTGGCTCTGAACAAGTATTAATAGATAAAAAAAAAACCCGCAGATGATACTTCAGTGTTAACATCTGTAAGTGTAAAACCTTTTGATTTTTTTTTAAAGTCGTGTGTAAAGATAGAAGATTGAAGTGATATGCTTTTCTAAGAAATGGAAAAAAACTCTGTGGCAGGAAGTATATGACATTAGCAATTTACAATCACCAAATATGGTTTTTGTGACAACCAATAAGAATAATCTTACGCTGTGACATACAAGATATTAGTACTAGTGAAGAACCACCCACAGTAATTAAAAGCCCAGCAAAATTCCTACCAAGACACAGGGTCAAGATGATTGTATTATTGGTGACATTCCTTTTTCTTCAGTGGGGACGTGAGTTTTTATTTTTCTTATACTAGCTATGTCTTTAAAGCAGCTTTTTTTCATTTAATGCTTTTGTTCTTTTCAGATACTCTTGTACCAATGAACATTGTTCAGACTGGAGAATCTGTGACCTTCAAATGTCCTCTGCCGAGTGAGTTTAATGAAAGAGATATCTACTGGTACAAGCAAAGACCAGGAGATAACTTGAGGCTGATTTTGAAAGTGTCGTTGAGAAAACAACTAACTACAACCCATAAATTTGAGCCGGAGTTTAATAACTCAAGATGGAAGGTGAATAATGATCAAAAATTTAGCAATCTGACATTGTTGAAGGCAACCTACAGCGACGAAGGATTCTATCACTGTGAACTCACTGTGTGGACAGGGAGTTCCAATTGGAGTGGGACATATTTGATGGTGACAGGTAAATATGTTTGTTTGTCTTATGGACATAGTAGAGCAGTGGGAAACAGAACTATATGTGGATTTATAAGTAATACCTAAACCATTTACATTACATTTAAATATTTAATTGAATAAAAACTTCATTTTAGTAAGTATAACTTTCAAAACATTGACAGGTATTAAGTGTCTCAATGAATCTGTCTATTCTTTGTTTAACAGAAATATTACAGGTGTTTTTGACATACACCTGACTTTAACTTTGAAGCTTTTCTTCTATTGTGTAGGGAATACTGTAAAGATGTCAGACTGCACTGTCATTCAGCAGCCTGCAGCATCCAATCCAGTCCGTCCCGGAGACACGGCTACCTTTCAGTGTTCAGTTTTGTTTGAATTTGAGACGATGGCTTGCTCTGAAGATTTCAGGATGTTCTGGTTCCAAGCAAAATCAAATAATACCTATCCAAATATGATCTACACAGACGGAAACAAACATCATGAATGTGAGAAGAGATCTGACTCTGAGAAGAGTTGTATGTTTAATTTCTCAAAAGTTGTCAACTCCTCTGATTCTGGGATATTTTACTGTGCTGTGACCTCATGTGGAAAAATATTATTTGGAAATGGAACCAGACTGGAAATTGGTAGGATTTTGTCTCTGATTCTTTAAATTAAATAATACATTTTAAAAAATGATCAATTACAAATAATATCTTTTGTTGTTTAGTGGACAACACAGGTTTTGAATCTATTGCCCTGGTGACTACAGTATCCTGCCTGGTTTTTTCTTTGATATTAAATGTTCTCATCTGCTACGGAGCTTTGAGGGCAAGGCAAAAAAGATCTGATGGCAAGTATACCAAAGAAAATTTGATTTTTGTTATTTTAGTTGTTTATTTTTTATCTGAGACTATGTACAAAAATCATTATTATAAATAGATATAACTCTTTATCTTTATTCTCTAGATTTGCCTATTTGGTGTAAAGTTTGCTTTATTTGTTCATGGAAGGATCTTGGCATAAATGCAACAATAATTTTTGATGCCAACTTTGAAGTTATGAATTTGTTAAATATGTTGTTGCATTGTTTTTATTTGCATTTATTATCTGTGACACTTGGTAGTCAAGATTTTTAACAAAACATAAGTAACTATTTTGTTCCCATCTCTAAACTTAACTAAATTGCTTCTTTCTAAGACTGTCTTTTAAAATGCTTAAAATTGTTCATGTAATTTACAGCCCAGTCCAGTTTTTAATTACAAAAATTAAACCGGCTAAAGCTTTTGACACTTACTACCAAACTACACTTACTGTGTTACTTGTCAGTATGTTCACCTCTTTCTTCTGCATATTTGCTCAGAACTATTAGTTGACTTATGTCAGGGTTGAAAATAACAGATTTAAACATCCAAAGTAAATGGATGGAGTTATAATCTTCAGATTTTTATGTGTCAGGAATGGAGAGCACCACTTCACAGGAGACATCGCACAGACTGCGACAGAGAATACCTGATCCTGTAAGTAAAATGGCTTGATAAACAATGTTTTTTTTACTTTGGTTTCCTTTTGTTCATATTCAACAGGCAAATGAGCTAATTTTATTTTCATCTGCTCCACAGGCTGATGGTGGAAACATAAACTATGCTGCCGTGGATTTTTCTAAGAGAAAGGAAAAGCGTGGAGGCAAGAAGAAAAAAATGGAACCGCAGGAGTGTTTATACTCTGACATTAAAAGCGTCAATAAATATCGATGTGAAAATTCAGATATATGACATATGTCTTATTAACATACAGTGCTTGTCTTTTTGAATTGTTGTTTAGTGTTAAGGTTGTAAACATTGTAATGTTTTTGTAATCATCTGTAAACAAAAAAAAATTGAAATGAGAAATTGCCTTGTATAACTGGATAATTTACAGAATTATTCCTCACAAATATATGAGGGTTTAACAATTTGTCTCTGATCACCTTTCTGCTGAGATAACATTTTGAAAATTAGGTAATTGCTGGTAAAAAGATGATTAAAATGTTTTTTCTTGTTCTGCTTTTTGCTGCCGTGGATTTTATCCTCTGTACATGTCCCAAATAGTTGCATTATAGTGTATAAGTAGTTGAATATTATAATTAAATGTTAAAGAAATTACTACTATTTCACATTAATCTTCACCGCTCATATTACTGACTTTGATTTCTTAAGTATTGTTCAGAATTTAATTACTTAAAAAGAAATTGCAAATACAATATTTATTTTCTGTTTGCAGAATAACAATGGAAACAGACTGCTGTATGTCCTAGTGTATGCGCAGTAAATACATCTCATTTGATGCTCACCACTATAGATTGACTTAAGCTGTTTTTTAGTCCATATCTGTAGTTTTTGCTTTTACTTGCTATGCAGAAACTCTTTGTAATTAATAGAAATAAAGTTTTCTTCATTACCACTGAAGCTTGCTACTTTCACCAAAGAAAACAACCTCATAAAAATAATGAGAAAAGCTGTCATAATTATGAGAAAAGATCTCCTGATTCCAAAAAATTATCTTGCAATGACAAGATTTATAATAAGCGTTATCTCGTATTTATGAGATAGCTGTAAAGGTGCCATTTACTGCCCGCTACGGAAGAATGGAGAAACAGTGATCTCAGTTCGTATCTGCCACTGCTTCGCAAAGGCAGCTTCTGTTGCCAGAGAGTAACAGAGGTTCTACAAACGGGATCAAATCAGATGCAACGGCTACTGTCTTTTTTGGGGGTGAAGCCATTCCTGAGATGTGGCAAACAGGTTGTCATAATTTTTAGACATTTGTTAGTCAATAATTACTTTAAAATTAGAATTTTTGTACTTTTTACAAATAAATAATGTTAGATCTATAAAATAAGGTGACAGCATTTACTTGAGATGGAATCAATGTACTAACTGGCGCTTTGTGTTTCCATGTATGGTGAGAGATACAAGCCATGCCGCAAATAGTTGGTTTTCATGGGCATTGATGGTTACTGTAACTTTTTACTGTCAGAAATGAATATCAATTAGGCCTACTTCGTAAACGCCACAATATGCAGAAATGTCATAAAATCTTACTTCAAAATGTAACAAAACCACTTTTTGATGAAAAATGTAATACAATCCTTAAACACATTTTGTAGTTACTGCTGCATTATGTGATGAGATTTTTGTTCTGATTATTACAGAATTCTTTTTTAAAGCACTTTTATTTTGAAGGCACGTTTTATTATATTAATAAATTGTTGTATTATAAATTGTTGTACAATTCAGCAGTACAAAGAGCCATGGAAAACAAAATGCAAGTTACCTTTGTCAAGAATTGTTCTTGACAAAGGTGCTGAAATGAAGAATGCAACGTTAACTATTTATCAAGGAAAGCTCTGCAAAAATGTTTGCAGTCTTAACATGTGCACATGGGTGTGAGATGGTACATAAAGTCAAAATCTGTGCGAACTTACAACAAACTGAAACAGAGTGTAGAAATTCTGGATCAGATAGCAATGAGATATTCAGTAATTAGTGAATGTGTTCTGTTCCTGAAGTGCACTGGCACCAATTGACACCTTTATCTCATCATTACTAAGTCTTTTCTAGATCTGAGGATGTCTGCCTCAGAGCAAGAAAGTCATGAGTTTGAATCTTGGTCTGGGCTCTTTCTGTTCTTTCATGTTCTTCCTGTGCATGTGAGGGTTCTCTCTGGGTACTCTGGATTCCTCCCACAGTCTAGAAACATTAATGTTAGGTCAATTGGTCTCTCTAAATTGTTCTTACATGTGAGCATGTGCTCATGTAGTCAACTAAAATACAGAGATCCACAATAGAAAGTAGCATGCCAATAAGTAATACAAAATGTTTCAGTGTCTGCGTGTTTCTGCATTCGGTGAAATGACACAAACAAAGGAAATAGTGGACACTTCAGTGGTAACGTGTCTTGGTGTGTAAGTGCATAATTTTTTTAAAATAAGTGTGTGAAAATAGAAGATTGAAGTGATATGCATTTCTAAGAAGTGGGGGAAAAACGTGTGGCAGGAAGTGCATAAGACATTTACTACTTATAATCACAGAATCTATATTTTGTGTCAACCAATGAGAACAATATGTTAATTTGTGACCTGCAGGACATTAGTACTGCTTGAAGCACCACCCAATACTATTAAAACACCAGCAACTCTACTACCAAGAGACAGGGTCAAGATGATTGTGTTATTGGTGACATTGCTTCTTCTTCATCGGGGCTGTAAGTTTTTTTAATACCATTCTATTCATGCCTAAATAAATACATGTTATAATTATTCTTTTTTTATTATTATTAGACACTGCTGTACCATTGATGCCGGTTCAGGCCGGAGAATCTGTGACCTTCCAATGTCCTCTGCCCAGTGAGTTTACGGAAAGAGATATCTACTGGTACAAGCAAATTACAAACGATTCTATGAGGCTGATTTCGAAAGTGTCATTGAGACAAAAGAAAAATACCCATAAATTTGAGCCGGAGTTTAATAACTCAAGATGGAAGGTGAATAATGATCAAAAGTTTAGCTATCTGACATTGCTGAATACAGCCTACAGTGACGAAGGTCTCTATCACTGTAATCTCACTTCGTGGACAGGGAGTTCCAATTGGAGTTGGACATATTTGATGGTGACAGGTAAAAAATTATTTATTTTTTAAATTTCTGCTTCTAAAGCTTCACCCTATGGGGAAAATATTGTAGGAAACTGAACAATATGTAGACTCAATAGAAACATATAAGCAAACCATTAAGATTGAATTTTAAAATTTACTTAATACATTTTTGTAAGTATGATATTCAAAACATTGACATGTATTAAGTGTCTCACTGAATCTGTCCATTAATTTACTTTTAAAATTTTCTTCTGTTGTGCAGAGAATACTGTGAGGATATTAGACAACACTGCCATTCAGCAGCTTGCAGTGTCCATTCCAGTCCATTCAGGAGACACGGCTACCCTTCAGTGTTCAGTTTTGTTCGACTCTGAGACGATGGCTTGCTCTGAAGATTTCAGGATGTTCTGGTTCCAAGCAAAATCAAATAATACCTATCCAAATATGATCTACACAGACGGAAACAAACATCATGAATGTGAGAAGAGATCTGACTCTGAGAAGAGTTGTATGTTTAATTACTCAAAAGTTGTCAACTCCTCTGATTCTGGGATATTTTACTGTGCTGTGACCTCATGTGGAAAAATATTATTTGGAAATGGAACCAGACTGGAAATTGGTAGGATTTTGTCTCTGATTCTTTAAATTAAGTAATACATTTTTTAAAAAGGATCAATTACAAATAATATATTTTGTTGTTTTAAGTGGACAACACAGGTTTTGAATCGATTGCCCTGATGATTATTGCCCTGGTGACTACAGTACTCTGCCTGGTTTTTTCTTTGATATTAAATGTTGTTCTCATCTTTTGCGGAGCTTCGAGAGATGGGCAAGAAAGATCTCACGGCAAGTATTCCCCCCAAAAAATTCGATTTTTGTTATTTTAGTTATTTGTTTTTATATCTGGGACTATGTACAAAATTCATTTTTTAAATAGATATAACTCTTTATCTGTATTCTCTAGATTTGCCAATTTGGTGTGATGTTTGTTTTATTTGTTCATGGAAGAATCTTGGCATAATTGTAACAATAATTTTTGATGCCAACTTTGAAATTATGAATTTGTTAAATATGGTTTTGCATTTTTATTTGCATTCATTATCTGTGACACTTGGTAGTCAAATTTTTAACAAATCATAAGTAACTATTTTGTCCCTATCTCTAAACTTAACTACCGTATTTTCCTCACTATAAGGCGCACCGCATTATAAGGCGCATGGAATAGACGCTACAGTAGAGGCTGGGGTTACGTTATGCATCCATTAGATGAAGCTGCGCTAAAGGGAATGTCACCAAAACAGTCAGATAGGTCAGTCAAACTTTAATAGATTACAAACCAGCGTGTTGAAAACTCCGTTCATTCCCTAAATGAATAAACAGCTGTTTTATTATTTTCCCCGAGGTAAAGTAAGTGACGTGGTATTTTCGTGACATAGTTTTTCTTTTAACAACAGCAAGGTATAATATATAGTGGAGGGGAGCTTTTCCTCGATTCAGTAAACACGTAAAAAACAGTCTGATACTGTTTCGGTAAATCAAACGTTAGTGCAATCACAATATATTTCCACTTCCGCACCATTGATTCGTTCATGTTAAATTCTCTCGCTGCTGCTCTATTCCCATGTTCAACTGTGTGACTGATTGCCTTGAGCTTAAACTCTGCATCGTAAGCGTGTCTCTTAATAGGAGCTATTTTGGGGTCTTTACACAAACACACAAATGCTTAGGGATATATGACTGCTTCGTGCAGTCATATATCCCAGCATGTCCCGCACGCTTCTTCTTCTACGGGGGAAAATAAAGTCGGCGGCTGCTTACCGTAGTTGCGAGACCTATTGTGGCTCAATATTGGTCCATATATAAGGCGCACCGGATTATAAGGCGCATTGTCGGCTTTTGAGAAAATTGAAGGTTTTTAGGTGTGCCTTATAGTGCGGAAAATACGGTAATTTGTTTCTTAATAAGACTCTTTTAAAATGCTTGAAATTGTTCATGAAATTTGCAGCCAAGTCCAGCCTTTAATTATAACAAATTAAAGAGGTTAAATCTTTTGACACTAACTACACTAACTACACTAACTGCGTTACTTACCTTAAAGTATGTTCACCTCTTTTCTGCATATTTGCTCACATCTATTAGTTGACTTGTGTCACCATGGAAAATAACAGATTTAAACATCCAAAGTAAATGGATGGATTGTTTAACCTTCAGATTTTTTTTGTCAGGAATGGAGAGCACAACTTCACAAGAGATATTGTACAGACTGCGACAGAGAATACCTGATCCTGTAAGTAAAATGGCTTGATAAACAATATTTTTTTGCTTTGGTTTCCTTTTGTTCATATTCAACAGGCAAATGAGCTAATTTTATTTTCATCTGCTTCACAGGCTGACGGTGGAAAGAAAAACTATGCTGCCTTGGATGTTCCTAAGAGTAAGGGAAAACGTGGAGGCAAGAAGAAGAAAATGGAACCGCAGGAGTGTTTATACTCTAATAATAAAGTTTAAGCATCAATAAATATTGATGTGAAAATTAAGCCATATGCTATATGTCTTACTAACATATAGTGCTTGCCTTTTTGAATTGTTGTTTAGGGTTTGGGTTGTAATCATTGTAATGTTTTTGTAATCATCTGTAAAAACAAAATAATTTGAAATGACAGAAATTGCTTTGTATAACTGGATAACTTACAGAATTATTCCTCACAAATATATGAGGGTTTAACAATTTGTCTCTGATCACCTTTCTGGTGAGAAAAGAAATTACTACTATTTCACATTAATCTTCACAGCTCATATTACTCACTATGATTTTCTTTTAAGTTTAGATCAGAATTTAATCTTTTTTTTAAAAAACTTCCAATCCAAGATTTATTTTCTGTTTGCAGAATAACAGTGGAAACAGATTGCTGGATGTCATGGTGTATGCACAGTAAATACATCTCATTTGATGCTCACCACTATTGATTGACTTAAGCTGTTTTTAGTCCATATCTGTATTGTTTTTCTTTCCTTATTAGTCTGATAAAATATTTTAATCATGATTGTCTTTGTTTTCACTTGTTATTCAGAGACTCTTTGTAATTAATAGAAATAAAGGTTTCTTCACTACCACACAAGCTTGCTGTTTTCACCAAAGAAAATGATACATGGAGTGTTTATACTCTGAGATTAAAGTGTAAGCCTCAATAAATACTGATGTGAAAAATCAAATGTATCTGCTTTTTATGCAGAATATTTTTAAATGCATTTCACCCTAATCTATTTAAAATTATTTGTTTTCAAGGCATGTTACTTTTTTAAGCTGCAAATAGTATCAAAAACTGTCTATTTGAAAATGTTGCTTTGGTTTTTGCCTAAATTAGTTGCTTTATAGGTACTTCAACACAAGTAGTCAAAGAAGAACCCAGAAGTTTCAAGCATTATACTTCCATGCTAATAACATTCATTTGTATTGCTAATCAGTTGGGATCAGAGTATGCTATTCATAATTGTTACTCAATAATGTGTTTCCTTTATTGTTCAGTATGTTGTTGTTCTTTTATGTATTTTAAGTTTGTGAACTTCAATTGTCTGTCATATTAGTTATTAATAAGTTAATAACTGGGTACAGGTTTTGCACTTGTGTATTATAATCCTCACAACATTGCTTGTTTATGCATTTTAAATACAATTTTTATAAACCAATAACAGTGATGCCATAGACAGGTTACTGTTGATGCATTGAACTCGACATGAGGGAGTACACATTAATAACAGGGTCATGCTATGGTCCTCTGAACTTTTGTAACAATGTGAAATGCACATGCCACCTTTCACTCAAGATGCAGGGTTCCTTTTGTAGAACAAGTTCACTTTTACTGTCATTTTTATGATCCCTCTATGAATGCTGTTTATTTGGTGAGTATGTTAAAATTTCTCTCTTATACAACCTGCTCAAAAATAGATTGATTATTAATCTGTAACATATTTAAGAGGCTGTAGTGGTCCAGGATGAAAGTTAATTCTATATGTTTATGGATTGAAGTCTAACCCAAAATATTCTGAATAAAAGTAAAAAATATTCTTTGAGCTCAAGATAATTGATGTCCAGTTAGCTTTTTGAAAATTGGATGCATGCAGTAACAAAATTACATCTCTGAAAATATAGGTGGTGATTCAAACAATTTAAAAAAATAATCTGAGGCTTCAGAGATGTCCTTTTGTTGGATTTTAAGCCTACAAAGCCATGTGTTATAATGGATATCAAAGGATCATCACCAAAGTAAAGCACAGCGATGCCTGGCAGCTTCGGGGATGTTCTTTCTCTGAAAGTGCAGATTTAGTGAAGTGGAGGCAGACCCTCACCCTGGTTTAACACCTGTGCTGCACTGACAGACATGCTGCTGCTGTGTAGAGACGGGTGTGTGTTAGAATTATGGCAGCAAACCAGGAAAAGGCAAAGACATTTGCACAGTTATTCCCTCAAGCTAACCGAGTGAGTTGAGTAATGCTGTTGGTTGCAGTTAATGTTAGCTAAATGATTACTAGATAATAGCAATGTATCACATTAAGCTTGTTAACAAATATAGGCTATAAATATTGTTATCAATGTTCAAAAGTGAGTAATACTGGTTACATTTACTTGAGTAATTTTTTGGAGAAAATGTACTTATAAAAGTAGTTTTACTGTACTTTACTTTTTTTCTTTCAGTTGAGTAAAATTACATCGATTGATTTTGCATTTAAAGAAATAGACTTCAGAGATTGGAAACAGTAGATTCTTAGATTTCTGCAATGTGTGTGCTAATGTTTATGGAAATTTGAGCATAACTATTCAACATTTGAAACATGTCACTCTTTACATCCTTATTGTTCATTTTGTAATAGTAAACATGGTTATTTGAAAGGTTACATGAAGGTTTGTTCATGTACCGTATTTATAGTAAAGTAAAAGTTTGTTTACTTTGTCACCCTTCCCCCCCAAAATAAGTCAATCTCCCCCGACCTCCTGCTGAACTCTTCTGGAGCTGGGACTGAGTGGAGGGAATTATAAAACAGTCCAAACACCAGGAAATACAGCAGATCTGTGGTTTTCTGGTGACCAGTGAAGTGATGGTGCTAAGCAATTGTTCTGTGTGTTCAGAAGATTCAGTTTTGGGTCTCCGCAGCAAAACCAGAACTGAATCGAACTGAATTGTGGTGGAATGAGCAGAAGAAGGACGTGAACACTGTGGGGTTGCTGAAGTGAAACTGACACTGACAACTCCAGACTCAAACTATTTTTCCCTTTTGGATTGCAAGTGGAACAACACAAAGAACTGAAAGGGAGAATGACAGGCTTGAAAGGTTTTGTAGAAGAAACAACTATGATTATGCAGCAAGAACTGAGTGTTGTATCTTATTTGGTTCTTGTGAAAAAGAGTTCATTTGGAATAGGTGCTGTCACTTATCGTCAGGTAAATGGGGTGGTGGATGGTGTGCTTGCCCTTTCAGCTTCTCAGTGGCAGGCTAAAGACATATAGGCAGTTGTGTGCTTATGAGTGGAACTGTGAGAGCTGAAGTGTTTCCTAAAGACAAGTTTGAATTATCTTCAAGTTGATGGAGGAGATAAGTGAATGAAGGAGGAAATGCATGAAATATTCCATCTCTTTGCTGTAAGAGAGTCCAGTATCAAGATGCCTGCTTTCACTATAAAATGAATAGCAGTCTGGAGACCTTACTTTTGTTCAGCTACTCTTTTATGCCGCCTCTTAATGAGCTAATGCTAATCTATTCACGCTATGAACAAAATGATTGTCAGCTCTGATGGGCGTGGCCAGGCAGGATGACCAATCAGATTTCAAGGGTAGCTGGTGAAAATGAAAATGTAGCTAGACATATTGTGAAGTTACCATGTGCCATAGTGATAGAGGTCCACCTAAAAATGTTGGGTGCCGCAATAAAATCAAAAGATACTTCAGTATGTGTCAGTTTAAGGATGTGCACAACAATGTTGTAGTTTTTCATAAATTTTTCATTTTGTGTTTTAGTCAAGTTATAATGAGAATAGAACATGAAAAGAAATCTCTACACATTTATCATTTCAACAAATTGCAAAACATGAAACCAGTGTAGACTTTTCATATTGGCTTTACATCCAATTATTATTTAGACCTACAGAGCTGCTATAGGAGCCCTGTTGCTGTGGCTCTGAATAAGTATTAATAGATAAAAAAAAAACCCGCAGATGATACTTCAGTGTTACCATCTGTAAGTGTAAAACCTTTTGATTCTTTTAAAGTTGTGTGTAAAGATAGAAGATTGAAGTGATATGCTTTCCTAAGAAATGGAGAAAACTCTGTGGCAGGAAGTATGTGTGACATTTTCAAATTGCAATCACCAAATATGGTTTTTGTTATAACCAATGAGAATAATCTTACACTGTGACATAGAAGATATTAGTACTAATGAAGAACCACCCACAGTAATTAAAAGCCCAGCAAAATTCCTACCAAGACACAGGGTCAAGATGATCGTATTATTGGTGACATTCCTTTTTCTTCAGCGGGGACGTGAGTTTTTATTTTTATTACACTAGCTATGTCTTTAAAGCAGCTTTTTTCACTTAATGCTTTTCTTTTCAGACACTCTTGTACCAATGAACATTGTTCAGACTGGAAAATATGTGACCTTCAAATGTCCTCTGCCAAGTGAGTTTAATGAAAGAGATATCTACTGGTACAAGCAAAGACCAGGAGATAACTTGAGGCTGATTTTGAAAGTGTCGTTGAGAAAACAACAACCTACAGCCCATAAATTTGAGCCGGAGTTTCCTGACTCAAGATGGAAGGTGAATAATGATCAAAAATTTAGCAATCTGACATTGTTGAAGGCAACCTACAGCGACGAAGGATTCTATCACTGTAAACTCAGTGCGTTGGCAGGGAATATTGAAAGGAGTGGGACATATTTGATGGTGACAGGTAAACATGTTTTTGTTTTGTTTAATTTCTAAATATGTGCTTCTAAAACTTCACCTTATGGACATAGTGGAGCTGTGGGAAACAGAACATTATGTAGACTCATAAGGAAGACATAATACAATTGCATTGGACTTTAAAATTTAATTGAATAAAAACTTCATTTTAGTAAGTATAACTTTCAATGAATTGACAGGTATTAAGTGTCTCAGTGCACCAGCCTATTCTTTGCTTAACAGAAAACTTACAGGTGTATGTGACATACTCTAATTGACTTTGAAGTTTTTCTTCTATTGTGTAGAGAATACTGTGAGGATGTCAGACAACACTGTCATTCACCAGCCTGCAGCATCCAGTCCGGTCCGCCCAGGAGACACGGCTACCTTTCAGTGTTCAGTTTTGTTCGACTCTGAGACGATGGCTTGCTCTGAAGATTTCAGCATGTTCTGGTTCCAAACAAAATCAAATAATACCTATCCAAATATGATCTACACAGACGGAAACAAACATCATGAATGTGAGAAGAGATCTGACTCTGAGAAGAGTTGTATGTTTAATTACTCAAAAGTTGTCAACTCCTCTGATTCTGGGATATTTCACTGTGCTGTGACCTCATGTGGAAAAATATTATTTGGAAATGGAACCAGACTAGAAATTGGTAGGATTTTATCTCTGATTCTTTAAATTAAATAATACATTTAAAAAATATATCAATTACAAATAATATCTTTTGTTGGTTTTAGTGGACAACACAGGTTTTGAATCGATTGCCCTGGTGACTACAGTATCCTGCATGGTTTTTTCTTTGATTTTTAATGTTGTTCTCATCTGTTATGGAGCTCTGATGGCAAGGCAAAAAAGATCTGATGGCAAGAATACCAAAAGATTTTGATTTTTGTTATTTTAGTTTATTTATCTGGGACTATGTAAAAAATTATTTTTTAAAAAGAGATATAACTCTTTTTCCATCTGTATTCTCTGTAGATTTGCTGATTCGGTGTAAAGTTTGTATGTCTTAGCAGGAAGGATTTTGGCATAATTGCAGTCATTTTTGAAGTCAACTTTGAAATTAGGAATTTGTTAAATATGTTTTTACATCAACTTTATTTGTATATAATATATGTGAAACTTCAGATTTTTTTGTGTCAGGGATGGAGAGCACCACTTCACAAGAAACCCTGCACAAGTTGCGACAGAGAAAACCTGATCCTGTAAGTAAAATACATTGATGTACAATAATTTTTTGCTTTGGATTCCTTTTGTTCATATTCAACAGCTAACTGCATTAATTTTATTTTCATCTTCTCCACAGACTGACCGTGGAAACGAAAGCTATGCTGCCTTGGACTTATCTAAAAGTAAGGAAAAACGTGGAGGCAAGAATAAAAAAATGGGACGGCAGGAGTGTTTTTACTCTGAAATTAAAGTCTAATCATCAATAAATATTGATGTGAATAATTGGACAAACCTCTTCATATTGAATATTTTAACATATGTTTCAACCTATGCTAAAATGCTACACTGTAAGATTTTATGACTTCTTATTAAAATATGTTGCTTTGCTTGACGGTTTTTATGAACGTATAGCGCTCGTCTATTTGAAATGTTGTTTGTATTTTTACTTTTATTATTAAAACGATCCACTCCTGTTGTAATCATTGTAATGTTCGTGTAATAATCTGTAAAAAAAAAAGAATTTGAAATGAAAAAAACGTACAAAATTATTCCTCACAAATATATGAGGGGTTTAACAATGTGTCTCTGTGATCACCTTTGCTGGAAAAACATTTAGAAAATTAGGTAATTACTGGCAAAAAGATGATTAAAATGTTTATTTCTTGTTTTGCTTTTTGCTGCCTTGGATTTTATCCTCTGTACATGTCCCAATTAGTTGCATTATAGTCCAGAAGTAGTTGAATATTATAATTGAATGTTAAAGAAATTACTACTATTTCACATTAAATGTCACAGCTCATTTTACTGACTTTGATTTTCTAAGTTTAGATCAGAATTTAATTATTTAAAAAAACATGCCAATACAATATTTTCTGTTTGCAGAATAACAGTGGAAACAATTTGCTGCATGTCATAGTGTATGCGCAATAAATAAATCTCATTTGATGCTCAACACTATTTTAGTGTTTTTTTAGTCCACATCTGTATTGTTTATTTTCTTATTTGTCTGATAAAATATTTTAATCATTTTTTTTGCTTTCACTTGCTATGCAGAAAGTCTTTGTAATTAATAGAAATAAAGGTTTCTTTCCTACCACATAAGCTTGCTGCTTTCACCAAAGAAAATGACACCTAATAATAGTAATGAGATAAGCTGTCATAATTATGAGAAAAGATCTCGTAATTACAAAAAATTATCTTGCAATGACAAGATGTATAATAAGCGTTATCTCGTATTTATGAGATGGCTGTAAAGGTGCCATTTAATGTCCACTATTGAAGAATTGAGAAGCGGTGATCTCAGTTCTTAGCTGCCACTGCTTCGCAAAGGCAGCTTCTGATGCCAGAGAGTAACAGAGGTTCTACATGCAGGTTCAAATCAGCTGCAATGGTATCAATGTCTGCGTGTTTCTTAATTCAGTAAAATGACAGAAACGAAGGAAAGAGTGGAAATTTCACTGTTAATGTGTCTAAGTGTGTAAGCGCAAAATATTTTTAAATAAGTGTGTGAAAATAGAAGATTGAAGTGATATGCATTTCTAAGAAGTGGAAAAAACAGTGTGGCAGGAAGTGCATACAACATTTACTACTTACAATCACAGAATCTATATTTTGTGACAACCAATGAGAACAATATGTTAATTTGTGACCTCCAGGACATTAATACTGCTTGAAGCACCACCCACTACTATTAAAACACCAGCAACTCTACTACCAAGACACAGGGTCAAGATGATTGTGTTACTGGTGACATTGCTTTGTCTTCAGTGGGGACGTGAGTTTTTATTTTTATTATACTAGCTATGTCTTTAAAGCAGCTTTTTTCATTTAATGCTTTTGTTCTTTTCAGACACTCTTGTACCAATGAACATTGTTCAGACTGGAGAATCTGTGACCTTCAAATGTCCTCTGCCGAGTGAGTTTAATGAAAGAGATATCTACTGGTACAAGCAAAGACCAGGAGATAACTTGAGACTGATTTCAAAAGTGTTGTTTAGACAACAAAAACCTACAACCCATAAATTTGAGCCAGAGTTTCCTGACTCAAGATGGAAGGTGAATAATGATCAAAAATTTAGCAATCTGACATTGTTGAAGGCAACCTACAGTGATGAAGGATTCTATCACTGTGAACTCAGTGTGTGGACAGGGAGTTCCAATTGGAGTGGGACATATTTGATGGTGACAGGTAAATATGATTTTTTTTTTCCTTATTATTTGCTTCCAAAACTTCAACTTATGGACACAATAGAGCTGTGAGAAACAGAACTATATGTGGATTTATAAGTAATACCTAAACCATTTACATTACATTTTAAAATTGAATTGAATAAAAACTTAATTTTAGTAAGTATAACTTTCAAAACATTGACAGGTATTAAGTGTCTCAATGAATCTGTCTATTCTTTGTTTAATAGAAATATTACAGGTGTATATGACATACTCTAATTTACTTTGAAGCTTTTCTTCTGTTGTGCAGAGAATACTGTGAGGATGTCAGACAACACTGTCATTCAGCAACTTGCAGTATCCAATCCAGTCCGTCCAGGAGACACGGCTACCTTTCAGTGTTCAGTTTTGTTCGACTCTGAGACGATGGCTTGCTCTGAAGATTTCAGCATGTTCTGGTTCCAAGCAAAATCAAACAATACCTATCCAAATATGATCTACACAGACGGAAACAAACATCATGAATGTGAGAAGAGATCTGACTCTGAGAAGAGTTGTATGTTTAATTACTCAAAAGTTGTCAAATCCTCTGATTCTGGGATATTTTACTGTGCTGTGGCCTCGTGTGGAAAAATATTATTTGGAAATGGAACCAGACTGGAAATTGGTAGGATTTTGTCTCTGATTCTTTAAATTAAATAATATGTTTAAAAAAATTATCATACAAATAATATCTTTTGTTGTTTTTAGAGGACAACACAGGTTTTGAATCGATTGCCCTGGTGACTATAGCATCCTGTCTGGTTTTTTCTTTGATATTAAATGTTGTTCTCATCTGTTACGGAGCTTTGAGGGCAAGGCAAAAAAGATCTGATGGCAAGTATACCAAAGAAAATTTGATTTTTGTTACTTTAGGTTATTGTTTTATTTCATCTGGGACTATGTACAAAATTCATTATTTAAATAGATATAACTCTTTATCTGTATTCTCTAGATTTGCCAATTTGGTGTGATGTTTGTTTTATTTGTTCATGGAAGGATCTTGGCATAATTACAACAATAATTTTTGATGCCAATTTTGAAATTATGAATTTGTTAAATATGTTTTTGCTTTTTTTTATTTGCATTTATTATCTGTGACACTTGGTAGTCAAATTTCTAACTAAACATAAGTAACTATTTTGTTCGGATCTCTAAACTTAACTAATTAGCTTCTTCCTAAGACTGTCTTTTAAAATGCTTAAAATTGTTCATGAAATTTAGAGCCCAGTCCAGCCTTAAATTATAACAAATTAAACAGGCTACAACTTTTGACACTTACTACACTTACTGTGTTACTTATCTTAAAGTATGTTCACCTCTTTTTCTTTTCTTTTTAAACATCCAAATTAAATGGATGGAGTTATAATCTTCAGATTTTTATGTGTCAGGTATGGAGAGCACCACTTCACAAGAGACATCGCACAGACTGCGACAGAGAATACCTGATCCTGTAAGTAAAATGGTTTGATGAACAATACTTTTTTGCTTTGGTTTCCTTTTATTCATATTCAACAGGCAAATGAGCTAATTTTATTTTCATCTCCTCCACAGGCTGACGGTGGAAACATAAACTATGCTGCCGTGGATTTTTCTAAGAGAAAGGAAAAGCGTGGAGACAAGAAGAAAAAAATGGAACCGCAGGAGTGTTTATACTCTGACATTAATGTCAGAGTATAAACGATATTTATTGATTCATATCAATAAATATCGATATGAAAATTCAGACACAAGCGCTATGTTTTTTAACATACAGCACTTGTCTTTTTGAATTGTTGTTTAGGGTTCGGACAGTGAATCATGTCACTATTAATTAATGAATCATGTTAATAGTAACATGATTCACTGCTATTGTTGGATAAATTGTATTTTTAGTAATTATCAAATATTCGTTGTATCATGTAGCCTTGTAGTTACATTTAGATAATGTTTAATTATATGCTTTTTCTCTTTTTCTTCTATTTTAAGTAATGTTTCTGTGTGTTAAATAACTTTGATTCCTTCCTGTGACTTCCTTGAGATGCCATCAGCAAAGCCTGGGAGATAGCGGAGACAACTCTTCTAGCAGAGTTTATTGCCCAGCAATAAACTCTGCTCTCCTGTGTGATATACAACTTGTTTTACTCAACGCCGGCCGTGTCTGGTACTCGACTGGAGAAGGATTTAGAGTGTAGATGGCATGTGTCTAAATAGTGAATGTCATTAGCGCCGCAACTAGTGATGAATTGTTTTCCCCCTCCCTTTGAGAAGTTGCAAAGTGCCCAATGTACGAGGGTTTCTGAAAGTAATAAAAAGAGAGGAGCGGTCAGATGTGTTTCAGAGCATTTGGAGATTTGTAACTGAAAGCACATCTCCGTCTGCTCTACTCACGAGAAACAAAGAATCTAACTCTCTTGTCTTTCCTGTGTTTGTTTAAATTGTCTAATAGGTATTTAGACCTGACAGCTATTGTAGTCATTGTAATGTTTTTGTAATCATCTGTAAAAACAAAAGAATTCGAAATGACAGAAATTGCTTTGTATAACTGGATAACTTACAGAATTATTTCTCACAAATATATGAGGGTTAACAATGTGTCTCTGATCACCTTTCTGCTGGAAAAACATTTTGAAAATTAGGTAATTGCTGGTAAAAAGATGATTAAATTGTTTTTTCTTGTTTTGCTTTTTGCTGCCGTGGATTTTATCCTCTTTACATGTCCCAATTAATTGCATTATAGTCCAGAAGTAGTTGAATATTACAAATGAATGTCAAAGAAATTACTCCTATTTCACATTAATTGTCACAGCTCATATTACTGACTTTGATTTTCTTTTAAGAATTATTTAGAATTATTTTAAAAAATTGCAAATACAACATTTATTTTCTATTTGCAGAATAACAGTGGAAACAGATTACTGTATGTCATGGTGTATGCGCAATAAATAAATCTCATTTGATGCTCACCACTATTGATTGACTTAAGCTGTTTTTTAGTCCACATCGGTATTGTTTATTTTCTTATTAGTCTGATAAAATATTTTAATCATGATTTTCTTTGCTTTCACTTTCTATCCAGATACACTTTGTAATTAATAGAAATAAAGGTTTCATAAATAAAGGTTTAAATGGTTACCGTAAATTTTTACTCTCAGAAAATGAAAATCAATTAGGCCCACTTTGTAAACATCCTGGCACTCTGTGGAAGTCCCAGACCACAGGGATGCCAGATTTACAAACTATAGTAAATGAGTTGAATCAACCTTAATAAATTAAATTGAGCCAACACATTTGCTTTAAATTGGAATAACCATAATAACATAAATTGAGCCAACACATTTGCTTTAAATTGGAATAACCATAATAACATAAGTTGAGCCAACACATTTGCTTTAAATTGGAATAACCATAATAACATACGTTGAGCCAACAAAATTGCTTGACATTGGAATAACCTTAATAAATGAAGTTGACTGAACACATTTGCTTTAAATAGGAGTAACAGAATTACATGGCGGTGAAGTAATCAGCAAAGTAATCAGGTGGAAATCCTTTCCATGATTTTTTATGTTCATCCAAGGAGTTATTTTTTTCAGTGTAGATTATCTGTTGCTGCATTTTAAAACATATTGCATCTTGCAAGAACAAATACCCATGTTCTGTTCCTGAAGTGAAATGGCACCAATTGACACCTTTATCTCGTCATTACTAAGTCTTTTCTAGATCTGAGGACATCAAGAGCAAAAAGTCAGGAGTTTGAATCTTGGTCTGGGCTCTTTCTGTTCTTTCATGTTCTTCCTGTTCATGTGAGGGTTCTCTCTGGATACTATGGATTCCTCCCACAGTCTAGAAACATGATTGTTAGGTCAATTGGTCTCTCCAAATTGTTCTTATATGTGAGCATGTGCTCATCTAGTCAACTAAAATACAGAGATCCACAATAGAAAGTAGCATGGCAATAAGCAATACGAAATATGTTTCAGTGTCTGCGTGTTTCTGCATTTGGTGAAATGACACAAACGAAATAAATAGTGGAAATTTCACTGTTAATGTGTCTAAGTGTGTAAGCGCAACATTTTTTTAAATAAGTGTGTGAAAACAGAAGATTGACGTGATATGCATTTCTAAGAAGTGGAAAAAACAGTGTGGCAGGAAGCGCATACAACATTTACTACTTACAATCTATATTTACAATCAGAATCTATATTTTGTGACAACCAATGAGAACAATATGTTAATTTGTAACCTCAAAGACATTAGTACTGCTTAAAGCACCACCCAATACTTTTAAACACCAGTAACTCTACTACCAAGACACAGGGTCAAGATGATTGTGTTATTGGTGACATTGCTTCTTCTTCACCGGGGCTGTAAGTTTGTTTAATACCATTCTATTCTTGCCTAAATAAATACATGTTATAATTATTCTTTTTTTTTTTTTTTTTATTAGACACTGCTGTACCATTGATGCCTGTTCAGGTCGGAGAATCTGTGGCCTTCCAATGTCCTCTGCCTAGTGAGTTTAAGGAAAGAGATATCTACTGGTACAAGCAAAGTCCAGACGATTCTATGAGGCTGATTTTGAAAATGTCGTTGAGACAAAAGAAAAATACAACCATTGATTTTGAGCAAGAGTTTTCTGACTCAAGATGGAAGGTGAATAATGATCAAAAGTTTAACTATCTGACATTGCTGAATACAGCCTACAGTGACGAAGGTCTCTATCACTGTAATCTCACTTCGTGGACAGGGAGTTCCAATTGGAGTTGGACATATTTGATGGTGACAGGTAAAAAATAATTAATTTTTTAAATTTCTGCTTCTAAAGCTTCACCCTATGGGGAACAAAAATAAATGTAGGAAATTCAACAATATGTAGACTCAATAGAAACATATAAGCAAACCATTAAGATTGAATTTTAAAACTGACTTACTACATTTTTGTTTTTTATTTTTAAACTTTTCTTCTGTTGTGCAGAGAATACTGTGAGGATATTAGACAACACTGCCATTCAGCAGCTTGCAGTATCCATTCCAGTCCGTTCAGGAGACACGGCTACCCTTCAGTGTTCAGTTTTGTTTGACTCTGAGACGATGGCTTGCTCTGAAGATTTCAGGATGTTCTGGTTCCATGCAAAATCAAATAATACCTATCCAAATATGATCTACACAGACGGAAACAAACATCATGAATGTGAGAAGAGATCTGACTCTGAAAAGAGTTGTATGTTTAATTTCTCAAAAGTTGTCAACTCCTCTGATTCTGGGATATTTTACTGTGCTGTGATGTCGTGTGGAAAAATATCATTTGGAAATGGAACCAGACTGGAAATTGGTAGGATTTTGTCTCTGATTCTTTAAATTAAGTGATACATTTTTTTAAAAATGATCAATTACAAATAATATATTTTGCTGTTTTTAGTGGACGGCACAGGTTTTGAATTGATTGCCAACATGGCCAACATGGCTATCAAATCCTGCCTGGTTTTGTCTTTGACTTTAAATGTTGTTTTCATCTGTTATGGAACTTCGAGGGCAAAGCAAAAAAGATCTCATGGCAAGTATTTTTGGAATACTTTGTGATTTTTGTTATTTTAGTTTGTTTATCTGGGACTATGTCCCAGATTTAAAAAAAAAATATTTTTTAAAAATAGATATAACTCTTTTTCCATTTGTATTCTCTGTAGATTTGCCCATTTGGTGTAAAGTTTGTTTTATTTCTTAGCAGAAAGGATTTTGGCATAATTGCAATAATTTTTGATGCCAACTTTGAAATTATGAATTTGTGAAATATGTTTTTACATTGCCTTTGTTTGATTATAGTACATGTGAAACTTGGCAATCAAATTTGTAACTAAACATAAGTGACTATTTTGTTCACATTTCTAAACTTAAGTAATTAGTTTCTTACCAAACCTGTCTTTTAAAATGCTTAAAATTGTTCTTGTAATTTACAGCCCAGTTCAGCATTTAATTATCTCAAATTAAACGGGATAAAGCTTTAGACGCTTCTTACTTATCTTAATGTATGTTCACTTTTTATTTCTGCATATTTGCTCACAACTTTTACTTGACTTGTGTCACCATCGAATGTAACATATTTAAACATCCAAAGTAAATGGATGGAGTTATAACTTTCAGTTTTTTTTATGTCAGGGATGGAGACCACCACTTCACAAGAAACCCTGCACAGGATGCGGCAAAGAAAACCTGATCCTGTAAGTAAAAAAGAATTCTCTCCGGTCCAGTGCTTAACTGGTTTGAATCCTACATAAAGAACAGGGATTTCTTTGTTTCAATTATAAACTTCTCATCAAAGAGGTCAAAGGTCACGTGTGGGGTACCCCAAGGTTCAATCCGAGGACCCCTCTTATTCAATATTTATATGCTCCCACTAGCTCAGATTATAAAAGGAAATAATATTAGCTACCATAACTATGCAGATGACACACAGCTCTACTTTACGATGTCACCAGGTGACTCAGAGCCAATCCAATCACTGAACAGATGCTTAGAACAGACAAATGTGTGGATGTGCCAAAACTTTCTCCAGCTGAACAGAAACAAAACTAAAGTTATTATTTTTGGACCTAAAGAGGAACGATCTAGAGTCCACGCACAGCTTCAGTTATTACAACTGAAAACCAGCGATCAGGCCCGAAACCTGGTAGTAGTGATGGACTCTGACCTGAACCTCCAGAGCCACATAAAGACAGTTACAAAGTCGGCCTTCTGTCACCTGAAGAACATTTCCAGGATTAAAGGACTAATGTCTCAGCCAGATCTAGAGAAACTCATCCATGCGTTCATCTTCAGTCGTATTGATTATTGCAACAGCGTCTTCACAGGTCTGTCCAACAAATCAATCAAACAGCTGCATCTGATCCAGAATGCTGCTGCTCGCGTTCTCACTAAAACCAGGAAGATAGAGCACATAACACCAGTTTTAAAGTCCCTCCACTGGCTCCCTGTAGCTCAAAGAATAGACTTTAAAATACTGTTGTTAGTTTACAAATCACTGAACGGCTTAGCACCACAATACATTAAAGATCTGCTGTTATTGTATCAACCTTCCAGACCTCTCAGGTCTTCCGGTTCTGGTCTGCTCTGCATCCCCAGAACCAGAACCAAATGAGGAGAAGCAGCTTTCAGCATCTATGCAGCACACATTTGGAACAAACTTCCAGAAAACTGTAAAACAGCTGAAACACTGACTTCTTTTAAATCTCAACTAAAAACCCACCTGTTTAGAATTGTATTTGAAATGTGATCAATTACAAATTTATTGATGGAACTTGACTTAATGCTGTGTTTTGATTATTGATTCTATGTTGCTTTGTGTTTCTGTGTTTCATATGATGTAAAGCACTTTGAAATGCCTTGGTGCTGAAATGTGCTATACAAATAAAATTTGATTGATTGATAGATTGATGTACAATAATTTTTTGCTTTGGATTCTTTTTGTTCATATTCAACAGCTAATTGCACTAATTTTATTTTCATCTTCTCCACAGACTGACGGTGGAAACAAAAGCTGTGCTGCCTTGGACTTTCCTAAAAGTAAGGAAAAACGTGGAGGCAAGAAGAAAAAAATGGAACGGCAGGAGTGTTTATTCTCTGAAAGTAAAGTCTAAACATCATTAAATACTGACGTGAATAATTGGACAAACCTCTGGTAGAATTTTTTTTTTACCCCTCCAGGGGGTCTTTTTGTCATATAAGGGACACTGTCTAGTGTCCCTTATATGACAGTGGGCTGACAGGAGACAGGGAAGGAGAGGGGGGAAGACATGCGGCAAATGTCATCGGGTTCGACTCCCGGACCCGACGACATTTGCCGCATGTCTTCCCCCCGCGTCCTCGACGGCCGCTTCGAGGACTGAAGGCCTCCAAATACGGAGGCCACGGCACGCCCCTCTTGTAGAATATTTTAACATATGTTTCAGCCTATGCTAAAATGCTACACTGTAAGATTTTATGACTTATTAAGATATATTGCTTTGTTTGACAGCTTTTATTAACGTATAGCGCTTGTCTTTTTGAAATGTTGTTTGTATTTTTACTTTTATTATTAACACAATCCACTGCTGTTTGTAATCATTGTAATGTTCTTGTAATCACCTGTAAAAACAAAATAATTTGAAATGACAGAAATTGCTTTGTATAACAGGACAACTTACAGAAGTATTTCTCACAGTGATTGAAGGGTTTAACAATGTGTCCAAAAACCAGTTAGAAAATTAGGTAATTTCTCATAAGAAGATGATTAAAATGTTTGTTTTTTTTGTTCTGCTTTTTGCTGTCTTTGACTTTATCCTCTGTACATATCCCATTATATGCATTATAGTACAGAAGTAGTTGAATATTATAATCAAATGTTAAGGAAATTACTCCTATTTCACATTAAGCTTCACAGCTACCTATCTTACTCTGAATCTTCTTTTCTTTTAAGTTTTGTTCAGAATTTAATAGATTTTTTAATTGTAAATGCAGTATCAATTTCCAGTTAGAAGAATAACAATGGCAACAGCTTGGTTTATGTCATGTGTATGCACAACATAGAATCTTATTTGATGCTCACTGGTATTGATTTATTTGACTGACTCATCAGAAGAAACATTGCAAAACAAAAGATTTGCAAAAGTATCGCTGATCATGCAGTCTGCAAGTTCATTATAAAACCTTCATCATTATTTTAGTTCAGATATTTTTCTTCTATGCAAAAATGCTTTTTGAAGATGGCTCAAAGATTAAGATTCAACACAGTCTCTGATTCAAATGATATCTCAGATTGTTAATACGCAAGGCAGCTATTTCAAATTGTTTTCTGACATAAAGCAGTGCCACAGTTTATTAATATATTTTCAGTGCAACAAGACTATGTAGTTAATGTATGAATCCTTTACATCTTAAATAAATTTGTGTACTAAGGCAGTGTTAGCTATTTTAATTTTATAGTGTGAAAATAAAGGGAATGATGTGAGAAAGTTTTTATTAACTGGATAAGTTAATCAAAGTTAATCAGAAATTATAGTACCATTCAGGAAGCTTCTTCATAAATATCCATTTTAAACCAAAATTATTAGTAGAACCAAACTAACTTTTTAATTTAAGATAAATTGATGTTTTGAATTTGTGCTGGACAAAATGGCATTGATAATAATTTTACAATTGCATCAGTTTTCCAGCCTATGAAAGCTAAAATCATTTTTACGCCTATATTGAAAAAAAAAAATGAAGTATAAATGCCAGTATTTGGCAGCCGAGAACAACCAAAAAAGCTGAGCGTAATGTTACATATTGTATCAATGCACAACACAGTGGCAGTCAAAGTATAAAGACATAACAAAGGCTATGGTTTAGATATGTGGTAACAAGGTGAAGACTTACAGTATATAGCGAATTGTTTAGTGAGGCAGAGGAAATTATTAGCAACTTGCTGAGAGATTTAAAAGCATTCAGTGACAAGTTTAATCTCTCTATATAACCACAATTAAAACCGGTAGTAGACGTCTGACACATCATTGTGATTTGTACGCAAAAGCTGAATGGCCTCCTTTAAGTGTACGGAGAAACAATCATTTAATGATCCTGATGTATAAATCTTTACTCGGTCTAACCCCAGCATATTTATCCACTCTCCTACATAGAACTGTCAGTTCTCGTTCTCTTCGCTCCAATAACATTATTCTTCTGCATGCCCCATGCTTTTGAACTGAAAAAAGGAAGCAGGCATTCAGTGTGTTTGGCCCCCACAGCGTGGAATCAGTTGCAGTCTGAACTTAAGATGTCGGAAATGATTTCACTGGACTTATTTTGAGCAGTTCTTAAAGATAGGCAACAAGATTCTATGAAACAGTGTCATTGTTTTTAAATTGTTTTTATTGTTTTATACTTGTGCATATGTATTAATTGTTTTTATCTTGGAACCAGGTTGCTATGTTTTGCAAATTTTTTGCTCAGGTCCCTCTTGAAAATGAGATCTAGATCTCAACGGGGTTTACCTGATTAAATAAAGGAATATGAATGAAAACAATGATGACAGACTGCCTGTCTTCTGTAGGCTGACTGTGTAAGCCTGCAACGTTTCAGGAACTGGTGAGAAAAGAAAGTAAATTGTGATGCTTAACATTTATTCCTGTTTGCACTTAGTTTATTCACTAAATATATGTATTTCAAGAGCTAAATGGAATTAATGTGCATTGTGTTTCTCTGGTCATACTGACATAAACCCACTCCCATCCATCAATGTACACAAACACTGATTCACAGATCAGCAGGCAACTTGGGGAGGAGTGCCTTGCTGAGGGGCACGTCAACATCTGACAGGAAGAAGCTGGAACCCACAACCTTTGCACTGAGGTCATTTACACACCAAGAATTGCAAAGCATTTCAGCATTTTCTACTTTAATGTCCTCCAAACTAAGATTTGTAAAACATATTTGTATTTCTAAGTTACATTGTTGAAAAAAAGCATTAAAATGTATGACAAAAGACAAAAAAAATAAACCTACGAAAAAAAATAGTTATATACATCTATTTTCTAAAATATAAAAGAAAAATCATAACTTCACACTTTTTAACAAATTAATAGCATAAAGAATTTTAAAGATAAAAAAGCTCCAATATATATGTTTAAATTGCTTTCAGACAATGTATTTACATGACATCAAACTGAATCTCTACATAGAGAAGAAGTTGTATTTAATATTTAACTTGTGAGTACACGCTTTCATCCATTGGTTTCTTCTTTCCTTTCTTTGCTTTCCCTCCTGAGAAATGCAACGCTGCATAGTTCACATCATTTTCAACATCATCCTGCACAAAATAAATAAAGTGCAGTAATAATGCTCATGTTTCCACAACAAAAAGGTCAAGTAAATAAAAATGTATTAGATATGTTTACATACATTATTATCTTCTTGTTGGCCCAAATCATCATGTCTTGATGATGTGTCTAAAATAAAAGGACACGTAAACCATATTTTTTCCACAAGATCCAATACTTCACTGAAAAATTGTATCTTATAGTTCTAAAATTGATATCTCTAAACACTCCCAAGTCTTTGAAAATGAAGGTATGAACTGTGAAAAGGTATTCACAGTAAAGACTTTTCTTATCTGTGCATTTTTTTTCTAGCATATATATGTATGTATATACACTGCCTGGCCAAAAAAAAAGTCGCCAACTGGATTTAACTAAGCAAATAGGTACAAGATAAGTACCTATTGGATAAGTACTGCATAGGTGATTATCTTTCAGCTGGCAACAAGTTATTTAACCCCAGCTGATGCAATGAGTAACTCCTCATTTCTTGAACAACCATGGCAAAAGACACATCCTGTGGTCGTGGAAAAGACGTTAGTCTGTTTAAGAAGGGTCAAATCATTGGCATGCATCAAGCAGAGAAAACATCTAAGGAGATTGCAGAAACTACTAGAATTGGGTTAAGAACTGTCCAACGCATCATTAAAAACTGGAAGGATGGTGGGGAACCATCGTCTTCCAGGAAGAAATGTGGTCGGAAAAACATCCTGAATGATCGTGATCGGCGATTACTTAAACATTTGGTCAAATCAAATCAAAGAAAAACAACAGCAGAACTCAGGAGTAGGTTTAATTGTGAACGCAAAAGCATTTCCACACGCACAATGCGAAGGGAACTTAAGGGGTTGGGATTGAACAGCTGTGTAGCCGTAAGAAAACCTCTAATCAGTAAGGCTAACCAGAAAAAAAGGCTTCAGTTTGCTAGGGAGCATAAAGATTGGACTCTGGAGGAATGGAAGAGGGTCATGTGGTCTGATGAGTCCAGATTTACCCTGTTCCAGAGTGATGGGCACATCAGGATAAGAAGAGAGGCAGGTGAAGTGATGCACCCATCATGCCTAGTGCCTACTGTACAAGCCTGTGGGGGCAGTGCTATGATCTGGGGTTGCTGCAGTTAGTCAGGTCTAGGTTCAGTAACATTGTGTGCCCAAAGAATGAGGTCAGCTGACTACCTGAATATACTGAATGACCAGGTTATTCCATCAATGGATTTTGTCTTCCCAAATGGAACGGGCATATTCCAAGATGACAATGCCAGGATTCATCGGGCTCACATTGTGAAAGAGTGGTTCAGGGAGCATGAGACATCTTTTTCTCACATGGATCGGCCACCACAGAGTCCAGACCTTAACCCCATTGAGAATCTTTGGGATGTGCTGGAGAAGGCTTTGCGCAGTGGTCAGACTCTCCCATCATCAATACAAGATCTTGGTGAAAGATTAATGCAACACTGGATGGAAATAAATCTTGTGACACTGAAGAAGCTTATTGAAACAATGCCACAGCGAGTGTGGGCTGTAATCAAAGCTAAAGGCGGTAAAACAAAATATTAGAGAGTGTGACCATTTCTTGGTGGCAACTTTTTTTTTGGCCAGGCAGTGTATATATATATATATATATATATATATATATATATATATGAATTAGATTCAATAAATAACACTTACCTTTAATATGTCTTTTGGTTTTTTTATGGGTTTGGTGACAGATGATGGTAATATGTAAAACAACTGAAATCAGGCAAATTACTACTGTAACCAGAATGATAAATGCTGAGTCTGATAATTTCTCTAGAAAAGAAAAGGAACAAATTGGTTTTTAAGGAATAATGTTGATTATTAATACAATTTATGTAAAACATCAATATTCTTACCAGCTTCAAAAGCAGTCCCATTTCCAAATAATATTTCTCCACAAGTGGCTATAGCACAGTAGTAGGTCCCAAACTCTGAGCTGCTGACATTGTGAAAGAAGCTATAAATACATTTCCTGTCATGTTTCAAAGTACAGTCGTCTTGGTTGATTCCATCCGTGAAAATGACTTCAGGGTGAGATTTATGTGATCTGGCTCTGAACCAGAACACACTGAGGCCTCCTAGACAAGACCTATTCTTAGAGTGAGAGAGAACTGAACACTCCAGGGTTGCAGAATCTCCCAGTCTGGCTGTATTTGCCGGTCGTGACCGTTGCACAATTGTGTAGTTCATTGCTTTGTCATCGTTTCCTGCATAGTAAAAGAAATGTTTAGCAACATTAATGGTAACACTAAAGAGTGAAGCTTTTGAATATTCAAAATGCATTTAAAAATACAATCAGACTGTAAGCTAGCTTTTACTGTTCATGTAATGCACAGATTTTTTTCTTTTTTCAATTTTACACAAACATAGTATACATTACATTCTTTTTGTCTTGATTTGTGGTAATAGGTAGTGAGGTAGACGCAGTGGAGCCAGGTTGTAGTCAGAAAATGCAGATTTAATGGCGATGAAGGTTTACAGAAAGTCCAGGCAGCACAGGTGAGCATTAAGGCAAGGTACTCTAACACTGGTAGCAACTGGCACTAAAATTAACCAACAAATACTGAGACACAGACGTAGGTGGGGTTAAA
This sequence comes from Xiphophorus maculatus, assembly GCF_002775205.1. Taxonomy (NCBI): domain Eukaryota; kingdom Metazoa; phylum Chordata; class Actinopteri; order Cyprinodontiformes; family Poeciliidae; genus Xiphophorus; species Xiphophorus maculatus. The sequence goes on along the minus strand of NC_036465.1, from coordinate 11,912,816 downwards.
TGCACCAGGAGTAATCAAGGGGAAACAAGAGGCAGCTGGAGACAATCAAGGAGAAGGCAGGACAATACGGAGACTCAACTGAACACAGAAACCTAAATTAACACACAGAAAAACCAAATTCTCACACTTTTGCAATTGCAAATTCCTAAATATTGTTAATTTATTTTTATTCAAACAATTAATTTTCTAATAGGCAGCTAGAATGGTATCTCTCAAAATAAAAGAAAATGACTAAATTTTGAAAAAATAGATAGTTTTGTTTACATGCCATTAAAAAGCAGCATATAAAACCATGTGTCAAACTCATTATAAGGTCTCAAATGTCCTCAAAGGGCCAATTGTGGCAAAATATTTTGGTAAACTTACCATTAGCTAATAATTATTATTTATAATAATATATGAAACTGCTGTCTCTGTATTTGATAAGTATTTCTTAAAACTAAATAATATTGAACATCTTATAACATTTGACAGTATACAGTATAGTATACTATTTGGCAGTATACAGATAAAAATTGCTTAGATTTTTTCAAAGTCTCTAGTTGTGTGTCCAGCCAGGGTTTAGAAGACCACATAAAAAGTCATGGCCGCCAAATGGCCAAATCATGAACTATTCATTTTTGAGTATGACACAAGTTATATAAAACGTTCTCTGTTACCAAAACTTTTTTATTATCGCTGATGTTTCAACAAGTATTTTGACAATTTATCTTTGGTGATGAACTCCTCGTCTTTGAGGTTATTATATCCTCTTGCCATCATCATAATATTTATCTCCGTCTGCAGATTCTCTATCAAGTCAGGGTTCTCTAGGTGGGCCACCATAAAATGTTACCATTACTTCCCATCAGAAGAAATATGTTGGAGTAAAATGAATACCTTTTATTGACAAATAGGTCCCTCTCCAGGTATTCTCAGTCCAGTCAAGGATCGCACAGTGATAGATTCCCTCGTCTTCTTTAGTTGTCCTCAGAATTGTCAGACTGGTGATTTTCTCATAATATGTTGTCTTCAGTCTTGAGGCCGACACCCCCGGTCCATACTTAGGGTCGGTATTTTTACGCAGCATTGTAATCACTTTCAGAGTATCACCTGCGCTCTGCTTGTACCAGTGGAGACTTTTAATACCAAACCATTCATTTTCCAAAGCACACGTCAAAGTTACAGGTTCACCGAGTTGAACTGTGATCACTGGAACCAATGTACCTAAATAAATAGATAAATAAAAAACAAGAATGAAGTAAAAATTACAAAGAATACAAAATTAAATTATACAGAGGAATGTAATTGCTAAAATATCTAACATACATAATAAAATATCTATTTACTTTAAGAAGAACTTACATCCCTGACGAACAAGGAGCAGTGCAAGCCACAAGAAAATCATCTTCACAATGTCTTTATTTGGACAGTTGATGATATTTAAATGAAAAAAGGAGGCGTGGTATTCAAAATGTTCAAGCATCTGATTGGTTATACCAAAAAATACCCTGAAAGTTCATTTCCTCTGCTACTAGCTCATCCTTCTATAACTGCAATGTCTTCTATTCACTATTCTTACGATCTTATAAAATATGGGGGATGAAGGCATCATTCAGAGGCAAAAACAAACTGTTATAGTTCTACAGTAAGCTCATATTTTATTCATTTTTTAAAACATCTAATTATAATTTTAACATGATTGTTTCACATGTGAAACTTTTTTAAACCTACAATTGATTTAGTTTTGATTCTAATTCACAAACATAACATGATTTGCAAAGAAACCATGTAAATGTGTTTATTTGGGGGAGTTTTGTGTGTGTGTTTGGTAATGCTCTTGAAACTCTTCTTGAGTTTTGATCTAGTCTTGACCCTTAAATTTAAATCTCTGATAACATCAGTATGTTAGTTCAATCTTAGAGGTTCTGCTATCTTTACAACTGCAAAATTTGCCAATGTTTCAGATCTATGTTATAGATTAACAGATCAGCTCCACAGATAACAGTTAACATGTTATCTGTGGAGCTGATCTTTCCTTTTAACAGACCGAAACACCTCTGGTGACATATCTTCAAATCATGTCTTTAAATCTGGAGCACAGTCTTGGCTCTGAGTGTTGTGGTACTCTTTTACAAGTTGAAAATTGAAAGAGGATTGAAATTGGTGGCAGTCTGTCAGAGCCATGTAAAAAGAAAACAAAAAATGAAATGTATAGAAAAAGTCATTGACCAAGTTTCAAGTGTTCATCCTAATGTACCAAGTCAATTCTCAAGTCAAGACAGGCCACTGTCAAGTCAAGTCTGAAACTTTGAATTTTACATCTTTTGGAATCTCTCTTTTCAGCAATGTTGTGTAATAGAGTTACACAACATTGTGCTTTTGTTAAATTATTATTTCTAATTCATTTTATATTGAGAATTTGTGAATTTTATCTTATTCAGTTATTTTTATTTGTTGTTTTGCCTGCGGGGGTCGCCTTTCTGCACTCTGCCTCGTTTGTGTCTCCTTGGCTTCCATAGTTCATTCCAGCCCTAGTAGATCCTCCGCTTCCCTCTTTTCCCTCACAGTGTTGTTCCGCGCTGCTGTGAGTAAGTCAAAGGAAAGTTCGCTGCTGCGATATATGTTTGTTTTATGTACAGATGTTGTTGTTCATGTTGAGGTCTCTACCATATGTTGTTTGTTAGTATGTTATTTCGCAGTTTTGACCGTTATTGTGGGTTTTTATAAACTGTTTTTAATAATAACCTTTTTTTTTTCTATTTTGGCATGAACAACCGGTGCTAGTCCAGCACAGCTCGGTCAAACATTGTTTTTATTTTCACATTTAGGGCTGGAGTGCAGGGAGAGGGAGTTGAAGAGGAGGTTGATTTATTTTTACTCTTCTTCCCCAGGTATGTGTTTTTATTTTAAGTTATACTTTTTATCTCTGTTTATTTAACTCTGTCCCACTGTATTGTGTTGTTGTGGCCACCAAGTGGCGTTTTTCTCCTCTCCTTGTTTTTAGTTTATGATTTTTGTGAAATTTTTTTTTTTTTTTAGTTGACATTTGTTGAATCTGAGAAAAGAAATGTTAGTACTCAGCGTTGTTCCGCGCTGCTGTGGGGCTGGAGTGCAGGGAGAGGGAGCTGAAGAGGAGGTTGATTTATTTTTACTCTTCTCCCCCAGAATAAAAGATCTCATTGAAACCTGGCTGAATGACCTCTAGATATTCATTGATACCACCCATTACAGTTGCAAAAATATAAACATCAATAATAGACAAAGTGTTCTTTTTTTAAATCTGTATGTATCTCAAGTCAACAAGAAACATATGCAAATGAACTTAAAGTATAAAAATAATTGTACTTCTAGATTGTACAGTTCAGCTAAACTTAGCAGTAAGAACAGTCTCATTTAAACTTACATTTTTCAGAATAAAAATTGCAAAGGCAGAACTACATGATTAGATTCAATGCACTGACTGCAGGAAAAAATACATTTATTCTCTACATTTCTTGACACAGATGTATTCAAATACATAAATTAATCTACTGATGGAACTGGACCCCCTTTATCGTTATAATGGAGAGGAAAGATATTCTTTTTCCTAACTTTAAGTTAAGAACCCGTTTTCTAAAACGGACTTCAGTTCTAATTCAGGTTTGACTCATCATCATTCACATGAGGATAATTTCCTACACAGCAGTTTGTTATAATGTCCCAAATAAAAACTTGTCCAAAATTCCAGGATGAAACAATAAAAGTGAAAAATGTCAGTCTGTGGTCTCACGCTTAACCAACTGTGTGTGAAGATGTGAGTGATACAGGCCTACCACACCGCAGGGTGCAGCAGGACTCCAAATGGAAAACAAGGAATCCAGTTCTTTCTCTAAGTCCAGGTGGGAAGGCTCGCCATCAAATTCACAGGAGGAATCCACCTCAGGAACAATCCAGCACTCAAAAAAACCCGATCTGTCAACAGACAGAACCATATAGATTTTTTTATTAAGCTGTACTAGCTTTAATCCTTAAATCATGTTTCTGTTGACATCATATTATACATTGTTTTGTTATCAAATTGCTTAAATTTGCAATAAAACAATTATCTTTTACCTCAATGCAGTATTTCACTGCATTATCAATTCACTTTTTTGTAAATTGCAAAATAATTTTTCAAACACAATATTAAACATTATATTTTACCCAAAAGCAGTAAAGGTTTACATTTGAATAATTAAATAGTTCAAATGAAGGCTATTATTCAACAACAATGTGATAAAAAAAACAAAAACTGAATGAAAGGGACAGAATATGCTCACCGATCTCAATGCGACACGTTTGGGACAACAATATGGTATCCGGACACGCAGGGCATTAGATAATGTAACAAGGCATATTTTCCATGGTTTAACCTCAATAATATGAGCTTTCGTCGTGAATAAAGTAAGAATATACTATATTTTAGTCTTTACCTTCAGCTGAAAGGAGAATAAGATGAACTTCCAGGAAACCAATAGCCAATAAGAGCTAACGAGGCTAACAAGGTAGCTCTAAGTGCTCGGCAGAAAAACTGAAGTTCGGTCTTTTTAACTCACTTCTCTACTTCCAGATCAGAAGTTGGATGATAAACAGTAATTCTATTTGCAAAAGGGTTTGTTTCGAGTTAGTATCTAGTATTTTTCCGTCTTAAACAACACAGACTCTCACGCTGAACAGCTTAGCAGTTTCTTCCTCATGTCGGATCTCTCCCGCACACACAAACATGCTGCAGACACGGGGAAGAAGGGCGGGACCTACAGCGGCAGTCTGCATTCTGATTGGTTGATACACACTTAAAACTCAACTTCCTATTGGTTAGGTAGACTACCTAGCTTCCCTAATCTCTGTTTCTTAAAGAGGCATCCACATTTTACGTGGGTTATAGGTGGTTGGCTGCAATGTGGACTGGTACACTTCACAAAACACAGTGGAACACAAATATATGTAAATGCTGTACCTACATCACTACTTTCTGTAGTGTAAAGAAATTAGCCAAAAATCCAGCCAACTTGCATGAAAACCTTGTGGAAGGATAACTACAATGTTTCTGTAAACATCATATTATACATCAATTTGTTATCAAATTGCTCAAATCAATGCCAAGTACTAAGGATATGAATGTATATGTAACCCAGGTTAACATAGTCCTCACTCAATATAAGCCTTTTCATAAAAATAGCTATAAAATGCATAAATAGGAAATAAATAGAGAATAAATAGGTCTTAAAATAGTTAAAAATATAAAAAATAATAATTACCAACATTAAGAATGCTTTATTTCATGTTATGATATTTTATTTGGTTAAAAAAATCTGTATAGAACAGTTTTATTTTGTCAGCAGCTAAAAACAGTCAAGTTGAGTAAAATCTCTTATTCTGAAGGGCCACATTGATGTGTAGCCCACGTGACTTGCTCCAGCCAACCGGATTGCTACGTTCTCTGGCGCTCGAAGAAGAAGCAGAGAGAGCGAAGAAGAAGCTAAGTGTTGTGCTGTGAAAGAGAGAGAGATAAGAGAAAATAGACGATTAAAAACTCTACCTGCTGACTGGAAACCTTTTCCATCTTTGGAGGAGCTTTCCGCATTTTTTTACTGACTGCATTCGGAGTGTTATATGTCACAGAACTGGACTTGGTGAGTTAAAAAAGTATTTTATTTTCTGTGTTTTATGTTAAAAACCCGTGGAGGTAACGGACGAACTGGTGTGGGTGAAGCATGTTTCCTCCACACACACGATGTTCAGCCGCCAAATCGGCGAGTATATTATTTTATTCAGTACAAAGCAAAGTTAAACGAAATTTTTTTATGCTTTGTTGGTTATTAAACCAGGCCTTTTAAGGTTCTGCTGGAAATTGGACCGGGAAATTCCGAGTCGATGGTGAGTTGGATTCCGTTGGTGAGAAACAAGATGGCGAGCCGTAACCCAGGAGCCCTGCAACCGCCGTCTAGCAGGAGCTACGCCCTCAACTGGACCTTGCAAATCATCCAAACTGGTATGACCTGCCCATGTTTTCCTGCTGAAATAGCACTGGATTCAGAGAAACGGGATTAACCCTTGAGGATCATCAGAGAGAAAAGACATTGATTTGAAGGACAAGTTATTCGGTCTTTTGCTGGATTGTTTCTGTTGTGTTTTAGTGTTTTTCTTTTCTTGAACCACATTCAATATTCATTGTCGGTGTGTGGAATGTAAAATTGTCTGTTGGGCTATAATAGAAACAAGAATTAGTTAAAACAGGAAATTAAAAACCCTTAACTTCTTAAAAGAACTCTAAATAACTAAATTAGATTTTAAAAAGATTAGAATAACCAAACTGTAAATTAAATAGATTAACAGTATCAACTTGAACTTAAATAGAACTATAACCTAGGTTTAAAATAAATAGTATCCTTTAATACCTAACACTAGGTTTAAATTTTAAACAGAGATTAGATATTCTGAAAGAAACAGGGAAACTATTTTGGATTAAATTTTGTGTCATTGTACGTCAACTGTTTGTAATATTGTTGTGTCTTTTCTTTTTCAACAAATAATAAGCCGGCAATTTGAACTTATTTCCTGTTCTGTGGTCATTAATACACTTGCACATTTCTCTACTCCCATAGCCGAACCTAGCACTGGTCTGATTGTCTGTTTTATTAACTGTACACACATCATGAGTGTTGCATATACTTTGCTCACTCTTTATTCTGGCCTTTACCAAATATAAATCATGTTGGTAACCCTAACTGGCCTGAAACGGGGGGGAAAGTTGTGTATTTCTGCATAATGTATATTAATAGTGTGACACAGTGACTGTATGTCATCATTTTGGTTTAGCTATCACTTACCTTATATTGGTGAGGGTCAGAAGTATGACATTATCTTGTAAAAGGTCTTAGTTTTGTCTTTCAGAAATGTTTTTATGTAAACGTGGATTGCTGTGTTTTATTACATGAAATAACAGAAAATGGTGTTATTTAATCTGACAGTTATGTGCTCGCATACAGTACATCATCAGGTCACCTTCCATAAGTCAATTAAGATTGCATTCACACCAGTCTTGTTTGGTCCACTTCACTCAAACTCTAGTTTGGTGCTTAGATAGTCCAGTTCATTTGGAAAGATGCAAATACATAACCAAACTCTAAAGCAGACCAAAAAGGTGAATTCTGGCCTACGTAAAAATCTACGTCTCGACTTGGTTGAAATAAACTCCGCGGTTCAAATGCATATGTGACTGCAAGAGGACCAAAAGCAGGAAGCGCAAATAATTGTGGGTAAATACAACCAAAGCAAAGACTCACATGTCTAACGCTAGAGGGAGAAATGACTTGTGGTTTTTTGCCAAAGACAAAAGAGAAATCTTACAACGGCTATAATCTAACGCAGCTCCATTTTTCTTTATATTTTGTGAAGTAAAAAGTTGTAGTCACTGTTGTAACAGGCCCTTTAAGTACTTGAATGTACTTCTGCACTATTGTGCATTTTTGTTTAATGTAATCTGGTATTACTTATCATGTTAAAGTATGTCCAGGAAAAAAAAAAGTTAGTCAAAAATAAGTCATCCTTTATTCTGAAACCAGAAAATAAGTTGTGGGTCACTGCTTAAAAAATGGAAACAATACACTCACAATTTTATTTAATCAATACATACATACATAGTCATAGCAATTATAAATGTTTATGATTACTATATGTCAAGCTTACTTATATAGCACATCTACAAACAACAATAGCTGACCAAGGTGCTTTACACTGTAAGAAATCAAAAACTCAAACAAAATAATCAATAAAAAAATTTTTTGCACAGATATGTGCTTCTTAAGTAGAATTGCAAGCCACAAAAATGTCACAAAAAATGAGCAGATATTTAAAGTTATCAATGGTTTGAGCAGTTCTGATTTTCAAAGGCACCTTGTGGGTCACCACAGAAAAAGCTCTGTTGCCTCTGTTTCTCACTCTGAATCTGGGGTTGCCTATAAGCAGTTTACCATTGGATAGAAGAGCTCTGTCTGGATTATGACAGTGAAGCAAATTTTAAAAAAACAGCCACTAAATGAAAATTGCACCTTTTTTTTACACTTTCTGACAGTGGTTTTATTACCGGTAGTTCTCACACAGACTTTCCTATTCAAACTTTAACTTGTGCATATACACCTTCCTCAGTATTCGACTGCTTCTTCTTCATCCATCGTGTGCTTTTTCTTCCAGAGAATTGCAAAGCAGCATAGTCCAGATTCTGGTTATCGTTGTCCTTTACAGAAAACAAATAGATCAATATATAGTCACGTTGCTACATGAATTTGTTGGAAATTATTTAAATTATCCTTTACTTACAGTGTATTCTCCTGATTCAGCCATGTTATCATGTGTGGCTGGTGAAGAGGTGCTTTCTGTCCCTAAATATAAATAAAATCACTGACCGCACGTCACTGGGTACCACATTGCAAAACAAATTTACCTGCTTACACAATTTGGTAAAACATTTTTCAGAGTATAATGCACCATTAATTGACAGTTCTAGGTTTGGGAAATATATATATATTTATAAGAAACTATTTCTTGACTATATATATATATATAGGCTACTGATCAAAAAAATAAAGGGAACACTTTAAGTGTTAAACACCTGTTTAAGTGTTCCCTTTATTTTTTCGAGCAGTGTATATATATATATATAGTCAAGAAATAGTTTCTTAACTACTTCATCTTATATTTAAGTTATACTTGAAAAACCCAAGCAAGTTGAATGTTTTAGTTATTCAGTTTGAGTAATAATGACTATGAAGACATTTCACCTATTCAAATTCAATAAACAAAACTTACCTTCAACTTTTTTGCATGCTGTCTTTAGGGTTTGGTAGCAGATCAAAATAACATTTACAATGACCGAAATGACCAAACATGTTATTATTATCACCAGCACATTATTTTGTGGGTCTCTTGTTTGGTCTATACAAAAAAAGACAGAAACACACTGTCACCTTTAAAAAATACTCTTTTAGTAATACTTTCTATTACTTTATTAGCAACAATTTTTTCTATTCTAAAATCATACCAGGTTGTTGATTCTGTTTTGCTCTAGTTCCAAGAAAAATCTCCCCACATGAGGCCACAGCACAGTAATATTTCCCAGTATCAGACGCTCTGATGTTTTTGGAGAACACGCACCTCCTCTGGAAATCGAATTTCTTTTGACATTGATCATTTCTATCTCCATGAACATAGATGACATTTGGATGAGATTGATCTGATTTGACTTTGAACCAAAACACACTGATGTCTTCTGGACACGCATTGTGGTTAAAGTCAGACATCACTGAACACTGAAGAGTCAAAGAGTTGCTTTCGTGATCTGGAGTTGATGCTTTTGCCTCTTGCACAATTTGGTACTTTGGTATATTTTCAGAGTTTCCTGAAGCATAGAACACAGATTTTGTTAATTTTAACTATTCTGACATAAGACAGACATTTATTGAGATGTTGGTTTGTTATCTAATAATGCTAGTTAAGACAATATCATAATATTCCCTGTATGAAAAAAATGTTAAACCAGAGAGAAATGCTCTTATGAGGTATATGAAGCTACAGAAAAGACATCTTTTAAAACTCTTGACAATATCTTTTTAATATATTCTCATGTTTAACATGGTAAAAATAAGTATTTGAACACAGAATCCAGCTTTCAGCAATTATTTGAACTTTACCTGTTAATAACAAATAGGTCCCATGCCAAGAATTCTCTGCCCAGTCAATAATCGCGCAGTGATACATTCCTTCATCTTCTTGAACGGTTCTTAGAATTGTCAGACTTCTGAAGCCTTCATTTTTTGATGCATTCACTCTTGAGGCAGAAAATTCTGGCCCATAAGCTGGCTCTGCGTGCTTTCGCAGCTTTACAATTAATTTCAGCGTCTGTCCTGCATTCTGTTTGTACCAGTGAAGCTCATTATTGTTCATCTTTTCAGCAGGAAGCGAACATGTAAAAGTTGCTGGTTCACCCAGAGGAACTGTGGTCACTGGTACCAAGGTATCTACATCGTATTTTAAAAAAGAGAACAACATGATAAACAAGGGAGTCACAAAAAGCCACAAGTGGTGAGTAAGGTAATAGGGCAACTGAAAACCCAAACAGGTACAAATGAAAACGGCACATATTTATCAAAGTATAAGAACTTACATCCTTGATGAAGAAGAAGCAGTACAACCAATAACTGAATCATCCTGACAATGTCTTCGTAGGAGCAATTTTTCATATTTAAGTTACAGAAGGAGGTCTTATGTTCCTTAGAGAGATCTGATTGGTTATCTCAAAATATACAATGATAGAGCATTTCCTGTCACAGTGGTCTCCCCCCCTTTAAGGTCCGTTGTCATAAATTCTTGAAATGTAATGATGAAGCTTCAAGTAATTCTCACAGCAAGTTATAAATACAAGAACAATTTTGTTAAGACATTGCCAGGTAATTAAAGTCACTACTTAAATCTGGACCCTCATATGCAGTCAATTAATAGAGATGACAGTCATTGCATTTCAATCAATACTCTGTAACAAGGGGTAATACTTCAACTTTTCAATTTCTGGACAAGAGAAACTATCTTAGTGTAGCTCATTTAATTACTTTTTCAAGCTTTTAGTTAGAAAAGTTTGACTTTTTCCTTTTAATAAGAACCTATGAGTAGAATTAGAAAAAACTATTTGGTCTTGTCAAATGTGAAAATATTTATCATGTAAAATGTAGGCTAATTGGTCATTTTTAATTTTTTTAAATATTGAATATTTTTTTCTGAGAAAGACTGTCGAGTTGTAGTAATGTTGTTGCTCAGTGTTGCTTCCAAGTGATTCTGTGATTGGAGCCTCTGATAGAACTGACAAGATCTCTACAGATGATGTTGTGCTTAGTGTTAATGCTTCTGCTTTGTTTCAACTCCCTCTTACTGCTTTCAATTCAATTCAATTCTGTTTGTTTATGTCAGAATAGTTTGTTAGGAATGACTATACACATGACTGTACTAATCACATTTTAAAATGCTACAAAATCTAAAGTCCTTTTGTCAGATGGTTTTTTACCTCCTCACCCCAAACACGTATTTTAAGTTTATTTTACTCAAGTGGCTTTGAATATTTATTTTTTAAACAACAACAAGGTCCAACTAATTGTCCAGTACCACGGACAGTGCCATCTCAGAAATTGGATTAAAATACACTGGAAGCCATTGTAAATATCAGTAAGCTGATATTTAGTGTTAGCAGCAAATCTCTAGAATTAGACAAACTTAGACTTTGTGACCATTTCAACAAACTTTGAAATTACTACTGAAATCAACACATTTCTTAAATGTTCACTTTTAAATTACAAGGCTTCAGTAAAGCATTTGCTTGTCTTTTTTTTTTTTTTTGTCAGTCTGCCTTCATCTGTTCAAAAGACATGACCCCTGGCCCTGGTTTTCAGCCTGGTTTCACTTCAGCTCTTTTAGATCTTGATATGTAAAAGAGGTAACCTGGAAAGAAGAAGCCACACAAGCAGAGACTTGAACTTCATACCTGATGTTTACACAGGAAAAGAAAGTACTTGCTTCTGAAGCCCGCTCAATGATTCAAATAAGTTCTCTTTTGATGTCAAAATATAATTTGAAGTCTAAAAAAAGATGATAAATCTTTGGTAGTGGTAAGAGATCGTGGGGCCAGTGTGATTTCAGATTCTTTATTTGAAATTGGGAAAACAAAGGGTAATTGTTTCCAGCTGGCAACTTTTACCTATATGAGTATGACTTAGGGGGGATTTCCTAAGCAAAAGTCCCTAAAGGACTGAGCTCTATGTAGGGATCATCATGCAGGCCTTTTGAATGCACTCAGTGCTTTAACAATAGCAGATAAGTTGTTTTTTTGTCATCCTTTACATAAGATGCTGCTGGTCAGCTTATTTTTCAGATGAGAGAGAATCTAAGCATTATGTGGTGCCTCTCCTTTTCAGTGATGAACCTTTGAGTTGCTTCAACACATAAGTTATGGGACAAAAGTGGAAAATGGAGGACGTGAAAAATATTTCACCCTGTATCCACTGTGACATAACCGGATAATTTGGCAACTTCAAATATTAATCAAGTCACCTATTGACTTTCGCTTTATTTAAGCAACATTTTACACATGAACCTCTACACTGTATAGACAGCTATTAGACATGTCTTATTTTTTAGATTAATGTTTATTGATAACCAATTACAGTTCTATGGTTAATCCAAAATGTTAATGAATCTCAAACACAAATATATAAGAAAGGAAAATGGATGTTTTAGTCTTCTGAGAAAAATATTTGTATGTTCACAATTTTTGTGAAGCCATTATTGCACAGAATTATTAAATAACAAAATTAAAACTACACATTTTTCTATCTCACTTTTTAATTATTTTAGAACTAGAAACAAATACCTCAAAACTTTCCAATAAATATTTGACATTTTGAGCAAAAATCAGTGACCAATATAGCCATCCTTCTTTTCACCAACACCTATAAGCTTTCCATTCATGTCAGTTTCTCGTTCTGTTAACAATCGACTTTCTGTGCAGCAGCAACCACATCCTCCCAGACAGTTCAGAGAGGTTGATTGTTTTCCTTCACTATGAACACCCTGCTTCAGAACTGCCCACAAGTTCTCAGTTGGGTTCAGGTCAGTAAGGGAGACTTTACTAGCAAGCCATGCAAATGAATACTGAGACACCTGTGATGGAACATTGTCATCCAAAACAATCATTGTCTTTTTGGAAGATGCAAACTTCTTCCTGTACAACTACTTGAAGAAAGTGCCTTCTGAAAACTGGCAGTAAGTTTGAGAGTTGATTTCAAACCAGTCTTCAACCTGAAAAGATTCAACCAGGTCATTTTTAATATTACCAGTCCATACCAGCACCCCACCTCCACCTAGCTTCTGTATGACTCCCAAGTGGAGCTTTGTTCCCGTTTATCCAGCCCATTCATCTGGTCCAGTAAGAATCATTCTCATTTCATCCATAAAGTCCTGAAAAATTTGTCTTCAGATATGTCTTGGTTCAGACTAGACAAATCAGCTGACGTGTTATGTGCAGTAGTGGTCAGGTTTCAACCTTTCTTACCTTGGCAATGTCTCTGGGGGCTGAATATCTTGCACTTCTAGGTACTCCAGGTAGGTTGTAGTTATGTAATATGATGGAACTGGAGGATACATGCTCCTGGACGATTCATGCTTCAAACTTCTCAAATCCTTTGGAGTTAATTTGTGTCTTTTTTCTCAACACTTTTCTTGCAACCTTGTAGACTATTTGCCACAAAACATGTGATAGTTCTGTGATCAGACAATTTCAAAAGTGACACATCCATCTGAGACAATTGTTAACTTTTCAAAATCAGTTAAATGTCCTTTTTGCATCATTTTGCCTAAATAAAAGAGGCTGCCAAATAATTATGCACTTTGATATAAAACTTTGACCTCCCTAGGCCACATGCTCCCTCATCCACAGATACTCTTCACCTGCTATGCTTAAATCCATTAAGCCTGGGGTTGGAAAATACCCCTTTACTAGGATTATGGTAAAAATACTCACTTGCCTAGTAAATGTCCACACAGTGTATTTTAGCTTGGTTGCATCAGGTTACAATGATATTTTCACATTTCCCAAAGGAATGTTCTACCATTTTCCTTGTGTTTTTCTTAAGAAAATAGTTTCAAGATCAAAACCTTGATCATAAATCTTATCAGTTCCTACTGTAAATGTTCTTTTTTTTACATATGAAAACATTTATTGAATGACAAATAGAAAACAAATACATAACACAGTCGGTAAATTTTTGTTTGCATTAATTTGTTATTTTTAGAAAAATAATTTTGGTCACAAAAGAATTTAGACTAGCAAAGAAAGACAGAAATGACATAAAAACCTGGACAAAATTTTGAACAAAGAAAATTACATTTCAAGTATCCTCCATGTAGGCAGCTCTATTAAAAGACAAAAAAAAACTTGTACTATAAATATTTTCTTACAAATACAAAACATATTTCTAAAAACATCAATTGAAATATAATAGATCTTATTTTATTCACACTTCTCTCTATTTTATTAAGCACTATGATCTAAACAAGTATCTATTCGATTTTTAGTTACAGGCAACACCAAAGATCTCGAGTCCAAAAACTTTGATTCGTGTGAACTTTCTCTCTCTATGGTTGTTTTAGGGATCCACTTTCTGGTTTCTTATGCTGAAGACAACCACAGAGTACATCTGTCCATATTCAACCCCCTGGTAAAATAGAAAAGATTGGTCAAAATATATAAATACACAAAATTTAACTATTGAAATTAAAATATAAATTTTAATGCTTTACCTGTCTACGACTATAGTAGTTGTGTAGGTCAACCCCAGCTGTTTTTTGGAACAAAAATATATATTAATAGGATTGATGCTCTTTTACACAGAAATTAACGGTTGACTTGTATTACCTTTGTTGTCCATATACTTGCTTGTGCTAATGGAGAATAACACAACAACTGTTGAAATAAGACTTAAAGCTAAAACCACGCAGAATGGAAGAACAACTTTGTTGGTATCTTGGAACCACAAGCTGAACCCTAAATCATCTTTTAAGGAGGGGGGAAACTTGAGTTACAATGAGTAAAAGCTAATTGCCTTTGTATTTACTGTCACATTATCTGTTGCAATACACATCATACATAAAATTGTCATATATCAAACTATACAATTACCTTGAACTTTGGCTTTTGTTTCCTTTCCAATAAATATTTCTCCACATGTGGCCACGGCGCAGTAGTAAGTATCACTGTCAGTGGAGCTGATGGTTTTAGAAAAGGCACATCTCCTCTGAGAGTCATTTCTCTTATTGCAATCATCATGCTTGTTTCCATCTACATAAATTGTGTGTGGATGGGAGTTGTGTGATCTGGCTCTGAACCAGAATACACTGAGGTCTTCTGGACACATCTTGTCAGGATTAGAGAGGACTGAACACTGTAAAGTCACAGAGTCTCCTGGAAGGTGAGAATCTGCTGCCGTCAACTGTTGAACTATAGTATGCATTGGTGTCCTCTCAGCGTTTTCTATTTAAGAAAAAAACACTAATCAAAACTTTTTTAGTATCTTTAAACACATTTTAGAAAATGAAGAACAAAGTCAAATTGAAGACATGTTTACTTACAGTTTCTCTCTTTCTTGTTTTTTCTTAAGTTCTTGGTCTCTGAGTGGCTTTAATTATTTAAAATTTTCATTCACCAAGTGATGAAGTTGCTTGTTTAGTTTTGGCTGTGGCTTATGAAATTCAAATATAAAACCTTATTCTGATTGTCCCAATGTTTTTAGAGCAATTACAGGTGAGCATATAGAATTGTGGCTGTATTGGGAGTGATTATCCAATCTCACCAGGTAAAATTATATCTCTTCCCTCTGATAAACTTATTGAGAAAGGTGATATTTTATCATAAGTGAGAGAATTGTTCAAAGTTGCTGAAACAGCAACAATTACAAGTGCTTATATTTTTACATTACCTTTTAAATACAAATAGGTCCCATGCCAAGCGTTTTCTGTCCAGTCGATGATAGCACAGTGATACATTCCTTCATCTTCTGGAACTGTTCGGAGTATTGTCAGTCTGCTAACAGTCTCATTTTTTGATGCAGTCATTCTTGAGAAAGAAAATTTCTGCCCAAATGCAGGGTCTGCATGCTTCCGCAGCCTCACAATCAATGTAAGAGTATCCCCTGTACTCTGTTTGTACCAGTGGACTTCATTGTTGCTCAGCATATCTGCAGGAAATGGGCATGTAAAAGTTGCTGGTTGACCAAGGGCAACTGTTTTCACTGGGACCAACATATCTGCATTTTGGAAAGAAGTACGACATCATAAAAAGTAAGATTAGGTTAAAGAAAACAGACAACATCAAAAGATATGTAAAATATAGACATTTGTTGTCATTAATCTAACAGTAATTCAACTAGATGAAAAATTTAAATGAATGTGGGTTTAACTTACATCCCTGAGGAAGGAGAAGCAGTGTAACCAACAAAAGAACCATCTTGACACTACCTTCTTTGACAGACTTGTTCTTGCCTAAGTTAGAGAAAGAGGTGTGGTGTTACAGGATGTCTTTGTTTTTTTTTTTTTGTTTTTTTTTAAATATCTAATCAAAGAACATTTGTCGCCACAATCGCTCTTCCCTCTTCCTGTTCTTTGTCTTGGTTATTGTACTCTAATGACCGTAAACATTTTACGGTGACATTTTATACAATGTCACCAAAACATTGTATAAAATGTATACCATGTCACTATATTATCTCATCTCATGCAGATGTATTAGTCGTAATTTGTCTGTAATCTGTGCAGGCAAATTATTTTGTTTATGCATCACTGAGCATTTTTAGGTTGCGATAATCAGAACATATAGGAAATTGCTCATATTTAAAGGGTTATTTATAGACAGACACAAGAGTCTCTCCATTTTAGCCAACAATTTGTTAAACTAATTAAACAGGAAGGTTGTAGGTTTAAATCCTGGTCTTAGTGTTTTTCTGCATGGAGTTTGTGTGTTGTCCTGCTGCATCCCTGGGTTCTAGCTGCATACTCCAGCTTTCTCAAATAGTCCAAAACCACAATTGATTGCTCTAAATTGTCCTTACGTATATGTGCAAGTGTTGTAGTTGTTTGTCCTGTGTGTCTCTGTGTTGCCCTCTAAGGCAGTGACAATCTGTCCAGGGTGTATTTTGACTCTCGTCCAATAACCGCTGGGGATTATTACCATCATCAAGTGCTCAGCATTTTAGGATTTGTAAGATAATCACTGATCATCTGACGGTCAGCAGTAGTTGGAGTAAATACTCTCCTAAATATCGTTTTTGCCAAATGGATACTTACCTAATGTCTTCATTTGTTCTAAAACCCAAAGTTACAAAAAACCATGCACATCTGAAACTTACTACAAGCTCCCAACAGGTAAATCCAATAGCACATGCATTGGCTTTTACAAAACAAACATTACATTAAACAATAGTTTATCAATGTATTTTCAACATTTCTCTGTGTTTGGGTCACAAAAAGCTAATAAAACATAGATATTGAACACAACACACATATACTGAACAACAGCATTCAATACAGCATCTTTATTGGTAGCAGACAAACAAGTTTTCTTCAAAATTTTCATCTTAATAATGATGTTTGAAAGCAATCACCAGGATGATAAGTCAGCAAACCAATAATTCCTGATGATTTTCTCAACCAATTTAAAGGCATCTTGTTAGAACTTAATTGATTTTCCTATTTACTATCATTTTTTTTTCTTTATGTATTAATATTTTCAAATTTGTGTTTTTATGAAAGTAACTTTGAATAGCTAGCTGTAGGTGTATACTTATTAATACATATTTGATTAGGCCACAAGGCTGTCATTTTTTAATTACATTTTTCTGATGAAGAATTAACAGGTGGTGTAGACTTTTTGTAGCAGAGTGGTCCTACATGTCAGTACATCATCAGGTGGCTTCAGCAAGTTACATGTTTCTGTAAAAGGACTCAGAAAACAATACAGCAATGTTATATTAGAAAACATAATTTGTATATTTTAATACTTCAGTGTTTTCAAAAGTAAGTACAGTGTGCACCACTTCTAAGCTGGGATTGTAGATGCATGAAAGCTGAAACTGCAACCCTCCCCCCTGAGATCAATGTTGTTTTTTTTCTTTTGACAAAGATGGCTTCCTTAATCCCTCTTTCAAACTATTCTCTTTGTCTTCAACTTGGACATAATGTAATCCCAGGTGTGGTGCAGTTGGCGCAGTTGCCATGCATTGGCGTTTTGCTAATGCATGGCACGACGCTGGCACATGCTAAACATAAAACTCTTTGGTTTAACCTGACATGGCCAGACTATCTATGAAGTTTCCAGCGGAAGCTTTATGACGACCCTTCCCCACCATTCTACTTCTTCCTTTTGCACACCATGTGCTTCAAGAGACAGAGCACACTGCCAGCATTCAACAATAAGGAGGTGTTTGTGGTGGAAGCTCCATTCGTGCACCAATTATTGAAACACATATATCTGTATCTGATCAAAGGTTTCACCCTCAACCGGCACACATGTTGACAAGTGAAACAAGTAACCTGGATACAAAAACCACAAAATAGAAGACTTGGAACTTTAGCCTCATGTTTGGACAGCAAAAGAAACTGTATCTCGTATAAGCAGGACTTGTGCTTGACATAAGCCACATACAGTTGCATTGGGAGCAACATCTGAAGGGGGTGCTGCTGCAACAACTTACAAAAAAATCATAGACTGAAATAAATATCAATAATGTGCTGTCCTGAATGGTTCCATTTTCTTGTGCTTTGTCAAAAATACAAATTATGAAAATATAAACAAAAATCTTTCTTCCTTCACTATTGACATCCTGATGCTTCTCATCTTGCTCTCAATCAAATTTGCCAAAAAGAAAATTCCACCTACCTACCGATGTGCCATAATCAGTTAATCCAAAGGAAGTAGGTAAAGAAATGTTTAAATCAATTAGGTTGTGTTTAAATAAGTTTGAAAACTGTTAGTGATTGCATGTTCCTGTCTAGCATGTTCCTTAAGTTGCTGTAGATGACTGATGAAACATTGCTAATAAAAAGCACATGGCCTAACTCTGAAAGGATTGGCTGTAGGACCACTCTGAATATCCTGGAGTGGCTGATCCAAAGTCCAGACTTGAATCTGGTTGAACAGATCTTTGGAGAGGTTACAAAATGTCTGTACAGACCAGCCACATCCAACCTGAGGGAGCTTGAGATGTATTGCAAGAAGAATGAGCAAAGCTGCATAAATATAGGTGTGCTGACTAAGCTTATGGTATCACATTTAAAAACACTTGAGGCTGTAATTGCTGCCAAAGGTGGATCACTCAAGCATAAAGCAAAGGCTGTGAATACCTAAATCAATGATTTCTTGATTATCTATTTTTAATAAATTCACAAATCACTCAAAAGCAATTTTCTACATTTTTATAATGGGAAATTTGTGAGTAAAATTTTAAGGAAAGAGATTAATTTAAAAGAATTTGTAGTAAGGCTAATATGACAAAATGTTGAAAAAGTGAAGAAGAATGCTTTCTGGATGCACTGTATGTTACTACTTATTGCATTTCTATAAGGTTCCAGATTGTAGATGAAATACAAGCAGAGCTGTTTCAGTGTGAAACAAATATAATTATTTCTTTCTTATTACAATCAAGATGTTTTTTAAGGCCTATGTGAATTAGGTGGAAAAGATTAATTTAGTCTGTTAAAAATTACCATTTATCCACCATCATATCAACTTTTATACTTCTTTTTTGGACAACAAAAGATGTTAGTATTTTTCTTTTATTAAAGAAAAAAATGTATCTATAACTAAATATCTAGCTGAAATATTTTTTAAAGATGAAAAAAATACAAGGAAGAAGATGGAAACTTTTAATTCTGTGAAAAATACTGCAAATGGCAAACATATGTGTTTACTGTATTCTTTAGGGTATAAAACAAAAAGAAGAAAATATTTTCATTTTATTCACTGGGAGATTTTGCTCCCTGAAAAGATTACAACCACATATTTATATTTTAGTGTTTCACTTGTGAATACACACTATCGTCGGTCTCCATCTGTCTCTTTGGGATTCCTTTCATCCTTTTAGCTCCAGAGAAACGTAACGCAGCATAGTTTAATTCATGTTCCTCTTCATTCTATCAAGCAAATGAAGGATTTATCAAACATGTTATTACCATACCAGATGGGTGGTTAATATTTCATTACACCCCAACAGTTAAATTGATTTTGTATTTTTACTTACAGTAAAATCTTTTGACTCCCTGCGGTTGCTTTGTTTTGCTCGAGAACAGGACGCTTCTTTCCCTGAGTGTCCGCAGAAGAGAAATATGGTCATGTACTTAACCCAACATTTTGAAGAGAATCTACAGTTTAATTAGATTTTTCATAACTAACACAAGAATTTTAACAGTACAAGCTGCTTTACTAGAAGCATGTTATTTCACACTGTGATAACGGAATGCCTAACTAAAAACATGTTAACCAGATTCTGCCACTTTAATTTATGGTATTCTCCAAAACCATTTAAGAATATTTCTTGAAGAAATGACCTTTTTTATTTCCTTTTATCTATTTTTATGAAATGTGTCATTTAGCACTTACCTTTAATAGGTTTACATGATGATCTTGGAATCTGGCAGCAGAAAAGTATATTTATAATAACAGAAATTACCAAGCAGGTAATTGTTATCACCAGGGTGACAAAGTCATCTTGAGATGTAGCTATAGGTGAAAGAGGTGAAATAAAGTTTTAGCTTCTGAGGAAAAAAATAAAACCATTGTTTATCTACTTTCATCACTTGCTTACATTAATGTTATTAAATGTAAACACAAAATCATACCAACATCCAATTTTGTTCCATTTCCAAAAAATATCTCTCCACATGTGGCCACAGCACAGTAGAAAGTCCCATCAGATGCGTTGAATGTTTTAGAGAAATTATACACACATATCTGCTTAGAGTCCAGCTTCTCTTCACATTTATTTTCTCTGTTTCCATCAGTGTAGATGAAGTTTGGAAAAGATTTGTCTCCAGCTCTTATCCAGAACAAATTCAGATCTCCTGAACATTTCTTGTTGTCAGAGCCAGAGAGGACCGAACACTGAAGAGTCACTGGGTCTCCTGGATGAACTGGATGCGATATTGTTGGCGTCTGAACAACTGTATAATTTGAAGACACCACAGTATTTCCTAAATAAAATTAAAAAAAAATTGTTAGACACTACAATTCAAAAGTGCTAAAAATTTTCTTGATAAGTCTTAGCAAACTGTTCAGAATTTTTTATTGATCAGATCCATTGGGATAGTTTTGTTTGCACTATGATTAATACCTTAATATGTGGTTAGTAGGTGACAATATTGAGAACATATTGAAGCACTTTTTCTTTCAACAGGTTTAGTGTTACTTATCGAGTTGAACTCAACTTGAAATTAGATTCCTCTGTTGATTATCATTAATTCCTTAATCACTTACTGAAGTTGTTTAGACAAGCTACACATATTCTTTAATTTGTTCGTTTTGATATACTTTTATTATGTAAACCTCTTTGAACTTCTTTGCTACTGAAATATGTGTTAGAAATATATTAGACTTGAATTAAAATTTAATAAGCTTACCAAATAATAGACTTGCCTTCACTATGTGAAGATTACTTCCATTGAGAAGAAACATGTTGGTCAAATTAGGTGATTAATTTAATGATAAATCTGTCAGGATTACAAAATGTAATGTAAGTTTAAATGTATTATTGTAAGCAGAAATTACAATTTTTAAAAAGTCAAAATCAAGAATGCATTTCACAAATACAAAAAAAAAACTGTTGTGATGGATCACTTCATTTGATTACTTCTACCGTCTGACATTGGCATTTACGTACGCTAAAACTTGGAAAAGGTTAGGAGCAATCTCATCCATCTAGCTCCCTTTTCAGTTGACCTGTGGGAGATGCTAGAGGTCTATTGAGAACCACAGCTGGATTTTTGAACAGTATATATAGTGTTGCCTTAGTGCCCACTTTTGCTTTTTGCTTCCTCACTTTATTTTACTTTCTTGTGCATTTGTAAAGTAAAACAATTAATAATTTTCAATAGTTCACCCAACAATATATCTATTCTACATACTGATTCATACTGAGGATTGATGACTAGGTGTTTATCTTTAAATTTAAAAGAAGTAGCTCAAATGTCATATGTGACAAACCGTGTTTTGGATAACCTTGTACTGGATTATTTATTAAGATGTCTTTTAATATTTATATAGATCAAAAGAAAAAAAATTATTTATAAGTATTTGTCTTGTTGAAGTAATTTTAATAATTAAAATACCTTGTATTAGCAAATAGGTCCCTTGCCAAATGTTCTTGTTCCAGTCAATCACAGCGCAGTGATACATGCCTTCGTCTCCTTCAGTCGTCTTCCTAATCGTCAGATTGCTAATTTTCTCTGTATATGTTGCAGTCAGTCTTGAGCCCAAAAATTCAGGTCCATAAGTAGGCTTGGTATTTTCCATCAGCTTCAAAATTAATTCCAGTGCATTTCCTGCACTTTGTTTGTACCAGTGAAGTTCACTACTGCTGCTCGTCTTTTCTTCTGGAAAATAGCATTTCAAAGTTACATTGTCTCCGAGCTGAACGATGGTCACTGGAACCAAGGCATCTGCAATATGAAGAATAAAACGTGTTAGCATTGTTTGCTATTCAGGACGAAACAAATAAGACACAACCTGCAGAAAAAGATAAAATATGAGGATATATAGGTTCAAATTCTTACGCTCACAAAGACTCAGAGGTTTTGTTTGTTATCTAACTTACATCCTTGGTGTAGGATGATCAGTGCGAGCCATAACAGTTTCATCTTTAAGCTGTTTTCACTGAAACACAAGGTTTTATTCCAGTGACAAAAGGAGGAGTGGTTACGAGACCATCTGATTGGTTATCTCAAAATACCATTTCCTAAGGCCATTTCCTGCAGCAGAAGTCTTTGTCTTCTAGGGGCCAGGCTTTGTAATTATAGTAATATTCAGTCAGTTGTCATGTTGATGGTCAATAATTGAACAACACTTCAAATTGTGTTGTTTTCAAATGGAATCTGTTTAAGTTAGATTTTGACCTGAAAATCTTTTAATTGATGCACATCAGTAGCAATAATACAAAGGGGCTACATATGGCAAAGTGAAAGCCAATACAGATGTTCTAACAGATGTATAGTGATGTACTTTAGCTTTTTAAGTATTTCACAAACCCTCTGCAGCTACACCATTTAGATGAAGATATAAATACAGATATTCATCTGAAAACAGAGTGACATTCTGAATGCAGCAGGAAAACACTACTTACTTACTTCATCCCGAATTGACATGTTTCAAAAAGCTGTGATCTCTCAGGCTACACTTTACATCATGTGCATTGACCTATTTAAAGGTGCAGTCACAGAGTGTGATGAGGTTTACAACAGGCAAGCTCCACTGCAGTAGACATTTTGTTTCTCCTTTCCTTTATATGACTTTGTTTCTTCTTTTAGATTCTGAGTTCATAAAACTATATTAGAAAAACTATACTTTATCAAATCAGTTTTACAGTATTTGTGCATTTTAAATTCTTGCCTGAAAACAGCAGACGCCACAATAATCTGCATAAACTATCTCATGTTCTCTGTGATGTGCCTTGCCTGACTCCCTGGTATTCCCTGTTTTAAGAAAGCCTCAAATCTTTAAAATATCTTGCTTTTTGTGAGCAATACCAACAGACAAATTATAAAGTAGCATATATACTTCCAAATTATTCTGATTTGTGAAATGGTGCATCCAACAAAGACCTGAAAATCATTTCCTGGAAAAAATCTCAAAGCAGAAATAATAGTAATAAGTTGGTTTTGTGTTGCTAATAAAGTTTAGCAACCAAAGTTTTATCATTTCCAAGCTCACACACTCTAATCTTTCCTAAAACAGAATTTATGACATTGGACTTACATAATTTATATGATCAAAGTCAAAATATTGATATACACCCATCTGATGTATCTTACTGCTCTCATTCACATGTGTTGCCACCTGTGCTGTTGCAAATATATGCTATTTAGGTATTTGTTTGTACGTGGTATGATACTTATGGTTTTGTAATTTCTTCATCACTTCACAAAAAACAAGATATATCTTGCACTGTATGTTGGGCTTTCCAAAAATGAATCATATGCTGATTTAAATGAGGAAAGTTCAGGGAATTTCTATAAAACTTTAAATTTATGTCTTTTAAAGACTGATGCATCTGATGCACAACATTTTAGTGCATGTTTATTGTAATCAGGGGTGAAACATTTACAGTGTTCTACCTTGTCAGAATAAGGAATTTTATTTTTGATATGAGAGTACAGTCTTATTTAGTGTTAATTTTCATATTTCATGTATGATGTATGTTTAATGTCCTACACAAATAGTTAAATATTCAGCAAGTGCCCAAAAGTGACCGAATAGTCAGAAGCTCCAGCAGCTCTGACCATTCAGCTAAGTTGAGTTTATTTTTTCTCAGAGTTCCTCTCTCTAGCTGTCATTGAAGGCGGATGTTTTTTTCCTCTGCTCCCTCTCTACTCACCTTCACCCTACTTGCTCTGTTTTTATGTTTTTGTGCTGCTTTTTTGGAGTCTTTCTTTGCATATCCACTGAATCTACAAATTACGGATCTGGTCAACTGGCCTCTCAATGCAATTGATCAAATTTTCAGGACAGGGCAGAAGAGAGTCCACTTGTCCTGCTGGGGTATATTGGTGTGATACACCCCAAATTTATTTGAATTCATGATAACAGGGTTTTTGCTGTTTGGAGTTATTGGATACCTGGCATATTGACAAATTTGTGATGGATTGTGCAAACACTGAGCAAACACTCAGACTGACATGCTGTGGGACAGATGCGCAAGTTGGATGCGAGTCTTGCTGAAATTTGCAGGCCAGCTGTAGACCCTAGGACTCACTATCAGAGAGGAATCGATGTTAGAGAAGTTGCTAGTTTTGGCCCCGTGGAAAGAACTGTACTAATTTGGATGATTGGAATCAACAGAGATGTACCGGTGAGTCTTTAGAGCAGATTGAAATTTTAAAGTCTGACCAATCTAAATATATGACCTGTATCTGAACTGGCTTCCGTGTGTCAGCTTTGGGTGGCTGGCTATTTCAAATCTCCTGGATGATTTATAAACATGACACTACTTTCCTCCTCACTCCTGTCTGAAGACATCCGTGTGACTGTGGAACAGAGCACTCCCAAGGACTTGCTCTTAGATAAGACCATCACATCAGAAACTGTTGCCTGGGAGAAGTACATGGCTTGTGGTCATACATATGCTTACACATTCACAGTAACAAGATACACTCCATGATTTTTAGGATTTTCACTGGCTCCATGTCTGTGCCTTATCTCACTAGATGTGCCATATTCTTCCCGATGTTGTCATTTCATCCCACTTATTATTATTAGTTATAACAAACTTTAGATTTAGAGAAACTCCTATTAGTTTATCAAGGGAGGCTCCTATTATTTTATAAAATGTGGAGTACATATTCTTGTTCCTTTGAGAAACTCTTACTAACTCATAATTGTGAAGTACTTTTGTTGTTGTTTTGTTTTTCTTTTGCTTTTCTTCTGTTTTTTTTTGTTTTGTTTGTATTTCCTCTAATTTATATAAAACACTTTGAATTGCCTTGTTGCTGAAAATGTGCTATATAAAAAAATACCTGACCTGACCTTACCTTACCTTACCTTACCTTACCTTACCTTACCTTGCCTTGCCTTGCCTTGCCTTGCCTTGCCTTGCCTTGCCTTGCCTTGCCTTGCCTTGCCTCAGAGAAGACAAAGCTGCATAGCATGAGGATAAGCAACAATTTTGTCAGTTAACTGATGTGTGATATGATGGTGAAATGCCGGTATGCATGGTGGTGATATTCAAGTGGCTTATTTTGACAAACAAAAAGGTGTGGGAGCATCTTGTAGTACCAGATGCACAGAAAGGTGATGTTGTTTGTTGAAATTCAATGTTGTTTATTGAAATCCATTAAAATATAAACCAGAAAACAAGTGTGGTGAGAATGTTATAACTTCTACATTAACAAACACAACAACAACAGGACAATACTGTACTCTTAAGATTGCATAAAACAGATTCTAACAATCTCCTCAAATTGCATGAATATGCAAAAGAAACGCCATATAAATGGTATTTATAAGGTTGATGAAAAATAGCAAATTTCAAAATAACTTCCTTAATTTCTCCAAAAGGTTACTCTCTTGCCTGTGATGGACTGGCGACCTGTCCAGAGTGTACCCCGCCACTTACACGAAATGTCTCGCTGGAGATAGGCACCAGCACTCCTCCTGACCCCACTAGGGACAAAGGTGTAAGAAAATGGATGGATGGATGGATGGATGGATGGATGGATGGATGGATGGATTGGATTGGATGGATGGATTGGATTGGATTGGATGGATGGATTGGATGGAGGGAGGGAGGGAGGGAGGGAGGGACGGAGGGACGGACGGATGTGTGGGTTACTCTTGCGTGAGCTGGTTTTTGACTTTTTCGTACATCTCATGTTGAAAAGTTACTTATGTTTTGTCTAATTTTAAATGTACCAAAAACTAGAACAAAAATACTTGGTAAGATTGTGTTACTGCAGCGTCGTCCACTGAGGTGTTTTGCACAGCTGATGATTAAATGGAAGTAAATTATCCTTATTTATGTAATAGCTTTTACAAATAAAAACCGGAAAATATATCTGAAGGTGAGCATAAATATAAAAAATATGATAAAAAATTAAAAAGACAATTTATTAGTATAATAAATTATACTAATGGCAGATTTCAGGGTGAAGTTTTATCAGCACTCTTAATAAAATAAGCAAATGAAAGAACTACAATTTTACTTACAGAGTAACAAAAGCAAAACTTGACATTATGGCAAAATCAAAGAACAAACACACATTTTTGATGCTATATTTTTAATCACTCATTTTCACTAGATGGATGTCTTAAACATCCCGCACATATAAACAGATTTTCAGAGTTTAACTTGGGAATACACACTGTCCTCAGTCTCTTTTCTCTTCTTTCCTCTTGTAGCTTTCCCAGCACTGAAGTGTAAAGCTGCATAGTTCAGATCCCATCCATCTTCATTCTGTACAGCAAATAAAAAGATCATTACAAGGCATGCTGATAGAAACTATTTCAGTAGGTGTTCACTTGAGTTTTTAACTTGACTTACAATTTGATCGCCTTGCTGACTCAAGTTCCTCCATCGTTCTTCGGAAGAGGTGCTTTCTCCCTCTAATTATAGGGAAAGAAACAAGAGTAATCTGAATCTGACTTAATCTGACTATAAAACTTTGTTTTTACACTCATTGACACTTTTAAAAGAAACATTTAAAATGTCGGTTTTTCTGTCTAGAATCTGAAATTTGGCCGGCTTATTGTACATGATTATATGACTACAAAAGTGTTATTCAGTGTGAAAGTTTAGTATTATAAATTGATCAAGGGGATGTGTGTACTAAACAGGGCTTAACTAATGTTTCTGGTAGTTTTTAAATCTCAGAATTTCGGTGACATTTACCTTTCAATTGTTTACATGCTGCTCTTGGAGCTCGGTAAAAGATAAAAACAGCATTTATAATCATGGAAATAATCAAACAGATCACAGCTATCAATAGTATGGGGAATTCAGGGTCTGCCATTTTGTCTTTTTGCTCTGTGAAGAAAATACAAAAAACAAAATGTTTTTTCTGGACAAGATAATGTTTGAAAATGTAATCTTCAATGGAAAATATAAAATCATACAACCTTCCAGCTTTGCTCCATTTCCAAATAATATCTCTCCACATGTGGCCACAGCACAGTAGTAAGTCCCATCATCAGAGGAGCTGATTTTTCTAGAAAAATTATAAACCCGTCCAGTCTGATCATCAATTTTCTTCTGACATCTGTTAGTTCTGTTTCCATCTGTGTAGATGATATCCGGGTGAGATTTATCTGATCGGAACCAGAACACACTGACGTCTTCTGAACAAGAGTTGTTCTCAAAATCTGAGAGGATAGAGCACTGTAGAGTCACATAATTGTCTGGACGGTTGGAATCTGATACCATCTTCTTCTGAACTACTCTGTAGTTTGACGTTCCCACAGTGTTTCCTGTAGATTATTGTACAGAATGTTAGAAAATGCAATATAGATTTTTGACATATTTTAGATTTAGAATTAAAAGAGAGCTTTGAGGACAGATGAGATATACAGAAAAAAATACATATTCTATCGAGTTCTCGCTAACATCTTAGAGTTTGAGCTCTCCACCATTTCTCTTTTCTAATTAATGTGTATCATGTTTCTTCTGAAGGCAACTCTCATTATTTAGCTCAGAACAAATCCAGTTCAATTAAGTAAAAAGCTAAATATTAAGATATATATATATATATATATATATATATATATATATTCTAATTTCTCTTTCTCAAAAATCTTCTAGCGATTACTTATTCACCTAAAATGCTAACAGTTGCCGTAGAAAGCATTCTGGCTTAGTGAAGTAATTAATCCTGGACTGTAAAGTTAAACATAAGTTACTTTTTTTTCACTTTAAAGAAGGCATAAACATGCTCATTTTAATTAGATTACTTTAGCATTGCAAAAACAAACATAACTGATCCAAAATGTACATATATTCTTGTATTAAAAATGTATAAATCTCTTATACAGTTTTGTAAATGGTTTGATATAATAAAAAGCTAAATACCTTTTAAAATACATTACCTTTTATTAACAAGTAGTTCCCCCGCCAAACATTTTGGCTCCAGTCGCTAAAGCCACAGTGATACATTCCTTCATCTTCTTGAGCTGCTTTTAAAATGGTCAGGTTGCTCACGTTGTCAGTAAGTACAGCTTTTACTCTCGAGTCAGAATAACCTGCTCCATACTCTGGGTTTGCAAGACTTATGAGCTTTACAACTGCTTCCAGAGAATGTCCTGCAGTTTGCCTGTACCAAAAAAGTTTATTACGTCTGTCTTTAATATCGGGCAACTTGCATGTAAGTGTTGTTGTTTCACCAAGATGAGCTGTGATCACTGGAACCAAACCATCTGCATTAGATAGAAAGATAAGAACTTGTAAAATAGTTGCTCAAATAAAGTAAAAGCACTCCACAGTGTGCAATAAGACCACACAACTGGAAGCAAGAGCAGTCATAAATATAGCAGGCATTCAAATATTTACATGACAAATTTAAATGAATGGATATTTAACTCACATCCTTGATGAAGGAGAAGAAGTGTGACCCATAACAGAATCATTTTGAGACTGTCTTTGTTTGGCCACTGGTTCAAATTTAAGTAGGAGGTGGGTTCTGATTCCTGGCATCTGATTGGTTGTCTTAAAATATACCATTTTTGAGGCGTTTCCAGCAACTCAAGAATTTTTCTCACATAAATGTTGTTCATTGTTGTAAACCTTTGTGTAATTTATCTTGTTCTTTAATATTCAAATCGTATATAGAATTTGATCTTAACATCTGCACAGGATGGTGTTTTACAGAGTTTATGACCAAGAACAGCTTTATCTCATATGATAGTCATATGGTAGTTATCTCTAGACCAGCTATAACAATAGACCAATGAAGAAAATGCAGACTGACTGTACATAAAAATATGATAGACTGATCAAAATGTTAAACTAAATAATGTACCTTCATTCTTAAATTGACCTTTATTCAGTTTGAGGCTGACGGTATTCAAAAGAGAAGACAAAATATGCATAAACAAATTCTGCCTTCTTTCTGCAGACAAAACTATCCTAAAACAAAAAAATCATAAGGCACAAAATCACGTACAAGCTTGATCAGATCATTGTAATTTATATTTTAACAAACAGTTACAACCTTAACATTTTGTGTGTTGGGTTGTGTGTCTTTCCTTGTGCTCCTATTTAGTCTTCTTGAATTTGTCTGTGTAGTAGATTTTGTTATTAATCTCTTATCTCTATCAAATGTTTCTCTTTTGTACCTTTACTTGTGGCACAGTCTCCTGTTTTTGTTATGATTTTGAAAAACTCATCAGATGTTATTTTTAAATGATTATTGTTTTGTCTCAAATCTCTTCTGGAAAAATCACAGGCTTGAGGAGGACGTAAGTGAATTTTCAGGGACTGTCAGGCACTTTGTGTTCTTCCAGGATGGATCAGTGACGGCAGGTTGTCAGGCAGGTGGAGCTCGATGTGGAATCCAGTTAGGAGCTTCTATGTGTAGCAGTGGCAGGACAATTTTTAGAGGAATCCAGAAACCAAAGCAACAGGACAACGAACGGAAACAGGAATCTAAAAGGAGGAAATTGACAGAGGAACCAACACTTGCGAATTGTTGAATGTATCTTCAGGCCTAATTACCACTGTAAGTGAGTGAATCATATGGTGAAGGACACAGGAAAAACACTCCTTTGATGTTTGTATTTATGGTGCATTTATATGTATTTTCTGCTGTGTCAGCAAAAAGTTTGTAGAGCCAACAGCAAGAGAGAGAGAGAGAGAGAGAGAGAAAGGAAGAATAAAAGTGGCTTTGAGTTGCTATTCACTTGTTGTTCAGCATTGTTTTCCCTTTGATGTGGCTCACTGTGGCCATTACACTTTGAGTTTGAGGCATTTACTGAAGTAAAATTAGGCTAGATATTTGTGTTTGCCATAGTGGACATACTAATGAGACTGTCTCTAAAAAAAATAACACTTTCAACCTGGATTGATCTGCTGTTGAAACTTAGGTGACACAAATAAAATTGAGTATCTGGTATAATCTGAAACTTCTGGAACCTGCTATAGGAAAAATGTCCCAACCTCAGAAGATATGTTTTCATCTTGACACTGCTCTTTGGATCCATTTATTTGTGGATTTGTATTTTCTCACATGATGATCATCAAATCAAAGTACAAATCTATCATGACTGATTGACACCTGCTGGGCTGCCTGAGGCTTGCAACAAACTCCTACTGCTCAGACTATGAGAAACTACTTCCTCTCAGTGTCAGAATCCCACTAACAAGAAACTGCACTAAGTTTTCTATCACTTTAAAATATCTGTTGTAACTGGGATATATTTGCATATAGCATATGTTAATAAAGTTTCATTTATAATTTTCACATCTGTGATATGATAGCTCTCAGAAGACTATTGAGTTGTAGCTCTTGGTTCCCAAAGGGTTGGGAACACCGTCTTTGTGTAACGTGCTGCCGTCTACCATACCTATCTTATTAGCATTATAACTTTCAAAACAGCCACTTTTTTGCCGTTTCATAAATGTTACCTTGATAAATGCCACAACAAATAAGGAGTTGATCTATTGAAGTTGTTTCTTTGCACTTCACGTGATGCTGGAGTTTTCACCTTTGACATATATGTGTCACATACAGTTATGTAGTGTATCAACTGTATAGGTATTGTTGTACAATGTCCAGCAGAGTAGTTATTTTTATCATTATTATTATTATTATTATTATTATTATTATTATTAGAGCACAAGTGCAGGGGTATCAAATTTGAAATGAGGTTTTCCATATTTTTCACAATTTACAAAACCTTGAATGATCTTGGAGGTCATGGACACTGTAAGGCACCTCTAGTACAATCTGGTTGACTCTGTTAAAATCCATCTGGTAGAGTTAAACTGATATTTATCATTTGATAGATTTATTTTACATAATGGTTCATAGGAAAAAACATAAAATGAAAACTGAGCACATGACATGACTCGTGGAAAAGAATTAAGAGTTTTGATGTTTTCGTTTCATTTCACCAGATGTATACAAAATCCAACCAATGAAACCCGTTCAAAGTTTTACAAGTTGATGGAGATTCAGAAAATCTTAGTCATTGTCTTATGTATATATATATATATATATATATATATATATATATATATATATATATATATATATATATATATATATATATATATATATATATATATATATATATAAAGCTTAAATTAAGACAAAAAGTTATAACATAAAACTTTTCTGCAGTATGCTTTATGTACTACGTCTTGTGTTTTCTGCATTCTTCAAAGCCGACATTTGAACACGCAATTCCACTTTATAATTATTGTCTTTGAAATGCATACATAAATGGTACTGCAAATAAATCCAGTTCATTTTAAAAATATTTTTAGAAATCATTTGTAATCAACTTATTAAAAAGTAGCCATGGACACTAATTAAGCATTTATCAGAAAATTCTTCATATTCATCACCCTTTAAGTGATCATCAGTCCCTGCTAATCATTTAGTCTATAAGCAATTAAAACAGATTTGTAATCATTTAAACAATGTCTTGTACAAGAATTTGAAAAAGAACAAAGATTTGACAAAAAGTTTTATTTTATGTGTATTTCCATAAAGACAGCGTACAAAAATCATGACATATACATGCGTTTTTCACAAAACCAAACAAAAATATCAATAGCAATGCGTTGATCTTTTAAAAATAAGTGCACTCTCTTGGGTCACTGAGAAAGTGGTCACAAAATCTTAATCATTCAAAAATGGCAATATTTCAGTCTGAATTACATGTAGACTATCTTTTATAAGTGAAATTAGTGATTAAGAACTTCAGATCAGCAGAAAAAAAATCAATGCAAACAACATAAAAAGCAAAATATATAACTATAAAACATATTTCAAAACATACCTTTGAAGATTTATTGCAGGCTACAAAATAAGCTCAGATTTTTGGTTATGCTGCTCGCTGCTATATTGTAATCTAATCTTTACTTTTAAATTTTAACATTAAAGAATTCATAGCATAATAGCCATTGGAAGAGTCAACATTGCATAAAAACATAATGCGCAATGAATAAACTGTGAAAATATATACAATATTCTATATAAGGATAGCTAGTTTGAATGGTGTAAAAAAAATCCTCTGAACTGGATACACTCGTCATTTTTCCGAGTGTTCACAAAAACAATGACTAGCATTACTTGGCTAATTTAATGAGGCATTACTGAATCCCTCAATTCCTGACACGTGTGTAGATTGTCTCCTCATGTGTTGCTTTTATTTTCCGTCTTTCCGCTTTTCCAACATTGGTCTTGGTGAACGCTGGGGCAGAATAAACCATACAGTGTGCATCGCTCTGTAGAAAGTTTTAAAAAAAAGCATAGGAAAGTATGTTAATTTACATATAAGCACTAAACACATGTTTATGTCTTTGCTCTTTTACCTGTTCTTTCTGCTGAGTACCACATTCCCTCACGGCATCTGTTAAACATGTGACAGAATTTCTCATAAATATGTAGAACCAATCATTTACTTCTACAGATCACCTTGAAAGTGATGTGTGAAACATACCACTGCAAGAATGTGAAGCTTTCTTCATCAAGGTGTAAATGAGGCACATAATGACAACTAGACATCCACCCACAGCCACGCACAACAGCAGAAGTATTTTAGACTTCCAAAAACTGAATTGTTCTAGAAAAAAGTACAAATAACTATTCTTGTTATTATCCGAGTTATTTTTATTCATCCCAACCTAGAAACGTTTTCTACATACCTTGAACATCCAAAAATGTTCCATTTCCGAAAAATAACCCTTCATGCGTGGCCACAGCACAGTAGTAAGTCCCAGCATCAGAGACTGTAATGTCTTTGGAGAAACTGTAGACACACATTTTAGGATCCAGACATTCATTTCCACTTTTTCCATCAATGTAAATTAAACTGGGATGAGACTCATCTGGTCCAGTTTTGAACCAGTACACCCTGTGATCAGTTTTGCATTTTCTGCTCTCACAGTCAGAGAAAACCGAACAGCTTAGAGTCACCAGGTCTCCTGGAAAGACAGGGTAAAGTAGAGGCTCCTGAATTACAGTAGTGAGATCTGGTTCTTGGCCTGGAAAATACAAAAAAAGCAGAAAATAAATACATTTTACATAACTACCGAATAGAAAATTGTCTTCTAATATTTATGTACAAAAATACTGTTTTATGCACCTTCAGTCTTCAGAAGAATTCCATACTCAAATATCAGCTTTAATGATTCAACTTTGATGCAATAGTAAAGGCCAGTGTCATTATGCTGAGCTTCTTTTATATGCAGAACAAATGTTCCTTTCTCTTGTTTTGATGTAAAATGACGAATTTGGAGAACCCTTTCATAATCAACAGTTATTGTTTGTCCAAGAGATTCAGGCCAGTTTCCGGAAGAAAATTTGACCCAAAACAAATTTTGGGATTGACTGGTTGGCAGGCGAGGACATGTCAGGGTCACGTTTTCACCCACTTGAATAGTTTTTGTCTCCAAATTGTAACCATTTATGACACCTACAAAAAAAACAAAAAAGTTATTGACATGTATAAGATCACTGAAACTCAAAATAATCTTACAGTTTTGATATTTGTACATTCTGTACTTACGTCTGTCTCTGAGCAAGAGTAGGAAATAAAATATGACCACCATTTTCGTTTTAATCATCAAACAGCCGCGCAGAAAGATGAGCAGAACATGGATGGTTCAGCCTAATATAACAGTGAAAAGGGGAGGGGGGAGCGCGGAAACAGTCTGATTGGCCTTTTAACTCTGACTGCCACCACAGTGGAAATTATCAACCATGTTTCCAACTGAAGCTTACAAAATAACACCTACTTCATGTATATTTTTCATAGTGCTGGTCTTATTGAAACCAACAACATTTTAATCTAGGGGGTCTAACCAAAGCTACAGGGAGCTTTACCTATTTAATTGGCTTAACCTATTCTTCAAAGATTGCATGTAGGTTTACTCTCCATTAGCATTTTTATCAATGCTGATGGGTGAGAGATGGATGAGTACTCACTATGCAAACATTTTTATATAAGGGTATTAAAATACAGGAAAAGTAACTTGATGTTGACTTATTTGTTCATAGTTTTCTTTCTGGGTTCATTTTCCATTTACTCATGTATGATGATAGAGAGGATTAGACTACCATGCTCCTTTTCTCTCTACTGTGGTGGAGAAAGTAATTTAATGCATATAATAGTGTAAACCGTAAAACCACTTGGTGTCATTTTGTCTGCTTATTGCGGAAAAAGCAAAACCCTGTAAAACTTATTTAGTTTTAACGTTGGTGAACTTCCTGATGAAGTTTGGATCATTTATTTTGAAGGGACAACTTCCTGTTTAACTGCTAGCACAAATGGAACTTAACAGTAATCAAAAAACAAGTTGTGACAGAGCTTATGAAATGTGTCTTGTTATGAGCAGCCCACTTGACAGAAACAAAAAGTATATTTATGATGTAAATAAGTACATGCTTTCAAACAGTGTGACTTAAACTGTGCATTCATTTAATTATGTCCCATAACTAAAGTTATTTTAAGTTGTAAACTTTTATTGCCATTAAACTTAAAAAGCTACAGCCTATTTGGCTTTAACTGATTACAGCACCTTTGCTTCTCTATCACCCATTTCTCTAATGCCATGACTACCGCAGTAAAGCTCATGGGAAAGCATTTCTGTCAAACTTAGAACATCAGCGTTCTTCAGAAACACAATTGAACATTAAAAATACCCACATGAACAATTATAAAGATGATAATAGAATAGGAAACTATCATAATGTTAAAATAATAATAATACTCAAACGTCAACAGGAATCAAGTTAATGCATCCTGATAAAAAAAAAAAAAAAAAAAAACAGACAGAAAGGAAACAGGATCACAGACAACACACATTGCTTTCTGGTTGGTGTGACTGAGGCACCAGGATTAACTAAGTCTGGCTTTTAGTCTGGAGCAGGCTAACAGTACAGTATGAATCGCCATGGTAACTCATGTAATTCTGCTTTTATGAAACTAAGTCGAGGCTAAATTCAACCAGGAAATCTGGAGAAGCCCGTCTTAATCTGCTGACCTGGTTTTGTGAAACAGCCATGTGATTTATGAACTCTAAAGAGGTCATACAAATTAAACTGGCAGATTTACTTTCATGGTTTTGCTTCAGCTGCTGCAGAACCTCATTAAAGGCTACAAAAAACTTTACTCTGACTTTGTTGTTTGCCATTCTTGCTTTCTTGTTGTGTTTACCGCTAACCACATGTGGAGGCTTTATCTGCATGCCACACACTCCACGTTTACCAAAACGTAAAGGTCTGGGAAATTAAAAGTAGCATTTTTACCTGTTTTAAAGTTTCTGTGTGGATGAAAAGACTGCTTGTTTTAGAAATAAAAAAAACATTGCAATGTGGATAAGACTTAAAGTTTTTATCTGAGCATGAACAGATGATTCAGTTGCAGTTGGAGTATATGATGCAAGAGGAACATGTGAAACAGTGAGTTTTGTGGTAGAACTGACTGTGAGGCCACATATTCAGTGGTGCCTGATGTGCTACAAAAATTTAATTTGGAGGCAGCTACCTTGGATTCCTGTAAAATCAAAATGGAAAAATAATAATTTCTTCTTTGAGAGTTGTAGCTGCATGTTGCCCATATTCTGCTGATCACCTTTACATTGTCATTGTGGAGAACAATTATCTATTTTCACTTTCTAAAAGCAAACAGTGCAATACTGTTAATTTTGCTGTTCAGAACAGAATTCTGTTAAATAAAATCATTTTCCTTTTGCAAACAGCTTTGTTTTTTATGTTTTAAACAAAGTAAAGCACACATTTGCAATTTAAATGATTTTATTCTGTAACAGAAAACCCAAGCCCTATTGAGGCATAAACTTGCTTGTAAGTCAACAAAGAATAATAAATATCAAACATGATTTTACTTTATTATGCATATCAAGATATTTTTTTCAGAATTTTACAAAAATCATTAGTAAGATAGCAATAAAGCATTTAAGAATTAAAAAATGGATCAATGACCAGAAATTACAAAATGAATAAAACAGGAAAAAAACATTATTGAAAAACGAAATAGATATGAGTAATTCATTGCAAAAAAGAAGTCTTTATTTATTCCTTTATTTAGTTTAAGGTTAAAGCAAACAATTTCCTCAATTTAATCCAAAAGCTTCAACAGCGGCGTAGATCCTCTCTTTCTCTGCTTCTTTCTTCAGTCCTGCCCAGTCAGACTTTATTGTAGTAAAGATGGCTGCAGAGTAAATCCATCCATCCTTACGTCTCTTAGAAAACAAAGAAAGTTATAATTCACTCAGTTTTAAAACCTGATCAAATATTTGACCTAATAAAACTGTCTTGGGATTTTTTTACCTTTTGAGGTTTCTGTCTGCTGATGTTTTTCTGCAACTCTGAATCAGCTGGAATACAAAATGAAACAGAAATTAATTAATATTGATTCAGCAATTTATTTTGATTAAGTAAACTACAGTAACTGCTTCAAGACTGCTTTCTTACCTGTACAGTGAACACATTTATTTTTCAGGCTGAAGTAAATAAGAAGAGCGATCACAACCAGACTTACTGCCAGAGCAGCAGAGAGAAGAATAATGACTTTTCTAGCATTCTGGGACCACAAGCTGGATTCTGAAACAACATTAAAATAAAAAACAAAACAACTACAAGTTAGTAAAAAGGACATGTTTTTTAACGTTCTGATTATTTTTATAAAAGAAAAGTAATATTTTACATTGAATGGTTCATCTGGTATGGTATACCAGATATGGTATAAAGAAATCAAATTATCCAGTTACCTTTAATATCCATATTGGTTCCATCTCCAAAATATATCTCTCCACATGTGGCCACAGCACAGTAGAAAGTCGCATCAGAGGCATTGACCGTCTTAGAGAAGCTATACACACATCTCTGCTGAGAGTCCAGTTTCTCTTCACATTTGTTTTCTCTGTTTCCATCAGTGTAGATGTAGTTTGGAAGAGATTTGTCTCCTGCTCTTACCCAGAACAAATTCAGATCTCCTGAACATTTCTTGCTGTCAGAGCTAGAGAGGACCAAACACTGAAGAGTCACTGGGCCTCCTGGATGAACTGGTTTTGATATTGTTGACGTCTGAACAACTGTGTAATTTGAAGACACCACAGTGTTTCCTATGCATAATACAATTCTTTGTTAGACACTGTAAATTAATTTTGGATGATTTAAGAGGAGAAGAAAATGCAGTAGGATCTACTGTAGTGTTCAAAACCTTGGTGTATATTTTTCTCACTGAATGGATGCGGCTGAATTACCTTACACTGGACATGATAGACTTCATTTAACATGAACTTATTTACATTGATAGAAAACAATTTCTCACAAAATGTGTTTACATTGCTGATAAATATCCCTAAAAGTGTGAAAGAACTATTCCTTACCTGTTTCCTTTCTCAGCATAAAGCTAAGACTTAGTGCATTAAAGTAATTATGAATAGACCAAAAACTTTTGATATCTTGGAAATGAAATGACATGAAACCATATGTAACTATGTGACAAGCTGTGTTTTGTACTGGATTATATGTTAAGATGTTATATGTTAAGCATTTGTCTTGTTAAAGTAATTTTAATAATGAAAATACTTTAAAGAAGGCATAAACATGCTCATTTTAATTAGATTACTTTAGCATTGCAAAAACAAACATAACTGATCCAAAATTTATATATATTCTTGTATTAAAAATCTATAAATCTCTCATGCAGTTTTGTCAATGTTTTGATATAATAAAAAGCTAAATACCTTTTAAAATACATTACCTTTTATTAACAAGTAGGTCCCCCGCCAAACATTTTGGCTCCAGTCGCTAAAGCCACAGTGATACATTCCTTCATCTTCTTGAGCTGCTTTTAAAATGGTCAGGTTGCTCACGTTGTCAGTAAGTACAGCTTTTACTCTCGAGTCAGAATAACCTGCTCCATACTCTGGGTTTGCAAGACTTATGAGCTTTACAACTACTTCCAGAGAATGTCCTGCAGTTTGCCTGTACCAAAAAAGTTTATTACGTCTGGCTTTGGTATCGGGCAACTTGCATGTAAGTGTTGTTGTTTCACCAAGATGAGCTGTGATCACTGGAACCAAACCATCTGCATTAGATAGAAAGATAAGAACTTGTAAAATAGTTGCTCAAATAAAGTAAAAGCACTCCATAGTGTGCAATAAGACCACACAACTGGAAGCAAGAGCAGTCATAAATATAGCAGGCATTCAAATATTTACATGACAAATTTAAATGAATGGATATTTAACTCACATCCTTGATGAAGGAGAAAAAGTGTGACCCATAACAGAATCATTTTGAGACTGTCTTTGTTTGGCCACTGGTTCAAATTTAAGTAGGAGGTGGGTTCTGATTCCTGGCATCTGATTGGTTGTCTTAAAATATACCATTTTTGAGGCGTTTCCAGCAACACAAGAATTTTTCTCACATAAATGTTGTTCATTGTTGTAAAATTGTGTGTAATTTATCTTGTTCTTTAATATTCAAATCATTGTGTATAAGATTTGATCTTAACATCTGCACAGGATGGTGTTTTACAGAGTTTATGACCAAGAACAGCTTTATCTCATATGATAGTCATATGGTAGTTATCTCTAGACCAGCTATAACAATAGACCAATGAAGAAAATGCAGACTGACTGTACATAAAAATATGATAGACTGATAACAATGTTAAACAAAATAACGTACCTTCATTCTTAAATTGACCTTTATTCAGTTTGAGGTTGACGGTATTCAAAAGAGAAGACAAAATATGCATAAACAAATTCTGCCTTCTTTCTGCAGACAAAAATATCCTAAAACAAAAAAATCATAAGGCAGAAAATCATGTTCAAGCTTGATCAGATCATTGTAATTTATATTTTAATGAATAGTTACAACCTTAACATTTTGTGTGTTGGGTTGTGTGTCTTTCCTTGTGCTCCTATTTAGTCTTCTTGAATTTGTCTGTGTAGTAGTTTTTGTTATTAATCTCTTATCTCTATAAAATGTTCCTTTTTGTACCTTTACTTGTGGCACAGTCTCCTGTTTTTGTTGATTCCGAAAAACTCATCAGATGTTATTTTTAAATGATTATTGTTTTGTCCCAAACCTCTTCTGGAAAAAACAAAGGCTTGAGGAGGGCGTAAGTGAATTTTCTGGGACTGTCAGGCACTTTGTGTTCTTCCAGGATGGATCAGTGACGGCAGGTTGTCAGGCAGGTGGAGCTCGATGTGGAATCCAGTTAGGAGCTTTTATGTGTAGCAGTGGCAGGACAATTTTTAGAGGAATCCAAAACCAAAGCAGCAGGACGACGAACGGAACCAGGAATCTAAAAGGAGGAAATTGACAGAGGAACCAACACTTGAGATCAATAACACAAAGCAAATGTATCTTCAGGCCTGATTACCACTGTAAGTGAGTGAATCATGCGGTGAAGGACACAGGAAAAACACTTCTTTGACGTTTGTATTTCTGCTGCATTTATATATTTTTTTTGCTCTGTCTGCTTGTGGGGTTGTCTTTCAGTCAGTTGCCACAGCAACAGGTTTGTAGAGCCAACAGCAAGATAGAGAGAATGAGAGAGAGAGAGAATGAGAGAGAGAAAGGAAGAATAAAAGTGGCTTTGAGTTGCTATTCACTTGTTGTTCAGCATTGTTTTCCCTTTGATGTGGCTCACTGTGGCCATTACACTTTGAGTTTGAGGCATTTACTTAAGTAAAATGAGGCTAGATATTTGTGTTTGCCATAGTGGACTTATTGATGAGACTGTCTCTAAAAAAATTACACTTTCAACCTGGATTGATCTGCTGTTGAAAATTAGGTGACACAAATAAAATTGAGTATTTGGTATAATGTGAAACTTCTGGAACCTGCTATAGGAAAAATGTCCCAACCTCAGAAGATATGTTTTCATCTTGACACTGCTCCTTGGATCCATTTATTTGTGGATTTGTATTTTCTCACATGACGATCATCAAATCAAGG
The DNA here is from genome assembly GCF_002775205.1 of Xiphophorus maculatus. NCBI lineage: Eukaryota > Metazoa > Chordata > Actinopteri > Cyprinodontiformes > Poeciliidae > Xiphophorus > Xiphophorus maculatus. The sequence continues at coordinate 11,872,367 of NC_036465.1, read as the reverse complement.
TACAAATCTAGCATGACTGATTGACACCTGCAGGGCTGCCTGAGGCTTGCAACAAACTCCTACTGCTCAGACTATGAGAAACTACTTCCTCTCAGTGTCAGAATCCCACTAACAAGAAACTGCACTAAGTTTTCTATCACTTTAAAATATCTGTTGTAACTCCGATATATTTGAGTATAACATATGTCAATAAAGTTTAATTTATATTTTTCACATCTGTGATATGATAGCTCTCAGAAGACTATCGAGTTGTAGCTCTTGGTTCCCAAAGGGTTGTGAACACCTGTCTTTGTGTAATGTGCTGCCGTCTACCATACCTATCTTATTGGGGCCTGCCATGCAAAGCAATGGCAGGAACCTATTGCTATTCTCCCAAGAAAAGTTTCTTTATTATTATTGGGGCCTGCCATGCAAAGCAATGGCAGGAACCTATTGCTATTCTCCCAAGAAAAGTTTCTTTATTATTATTATTCTTTATTTTTCATCCGTAACCGTTAATGCGGCTCATACCGCTGCGTGCACACCTACAAAAGAGGTATCAAAACGTGCAGAAAATTCACGCCATTCCAGCTATTACTTTTGGTGGGATTCGGGATTAACATGGCGACATAATTCGCAAAAAACTACGAAAAAAACCCCATTATAACTCAATGGGAAAAATCCTAGAAATACCCTATTTTTGAGGATTTGCTGTGTCGTCACAAATTCACCTAGAAATGCCATTCAAATTTCATTTTGTAGATACGTCTGTGATCTCTTCGAAAGTGAAGACGGCTCGTCGATACCAGTTATGGTTTGTCCACAATTTGCCTCTAAGCGACCCAAAGTTTCTCATTTTTGCTCATATTAGAGTGACAGCCGACCTCGGTTCATATCTGGGCACAACATTTCTTTCTCTCATCACTGTAAATGCTCTGAGTGAGGTACAGATATGAATCTCGGGACTATCGCAGAAGACACATTGAACTGTCATACGCTTAAAACGCTTTTCGAATATGTATTACGGTTCCCGAACAAGAAGGATTTGTTTCCAATGCTTTTTTTCAGTAAAGTGTGTTTGCTCAAACACACTTGTGTGTTTGAGAGCTCACAGCTCAGAGCTCACACCTGCTGAGACCATTATTTGCCATAGCAACGGAACTCAAGAGGCTATTGGCTGCTGGTTAGGACTACGAATACGCATCGTTGTAGTTCTATCTATCCTCAGTTGAAACAGATCAGGACTGAGAACTGGCCTTTACAACTACTTGCTGCTTTGGGCTGTATATAACTGATTTAACTCAGTAACTGTTACACATGGGATTAGTTTTACACTTTAAAATTAAGCATATTGAAAATTTCACAATAAAAGCCCTGAATATTTTTACATGACGTAATTGCTCTTTTTTGGCTTTATTTGACTTTTTCATCCAAAGCACTGTTACACATGGTATTAGTTTGGCCCTTTAAAATGAAGCTTAACAAAAATTTCAAAATAAAAGCCTTGAATATTTTTACATCAGCTACTTGTGTTTTGAGCATTATATAACTATTTTAACCGAAGGACTATTACGCATGGGATTAGTTTGGCCCTTTGAAATGAAGCATCCTGCAAATTTCAAAATAAAAGCCTTGAATATTTTTACATGACGTAATTGCTCTTTTTGGCTTTATTTGACTTTTTCATCCAAAGCACTGTTACACATGGTATTAGTTTGGCCCTTTGAAATGAATATTAACAAAAATTTCAAAATTAAAGCCTTGAATATTTTTACATCATGTAATTGCTCTTTTTGGCTTTATTTGACTTTTTCATCCAAAGCACTGTTACACGTGGTATTAGTTTGGCCCTTTAAAATGAAGCTTAACAAAAATTTCAAAATAAAAGCCTTGAATATTTTTACATCAGCTACTTGTGTTTTGAGCATTATATAACTATTTTAACCGAAGGACTATTACGCATGGGATTAGTTTGGCCCTTTGAAATGAAGCATCCTGCAAATTTCAAAATAAAAGCCTTGAATATTTTTACATGACGTAATTGCTCTTTTTGGCTTTATTTGACTTTTTCATCCAAAGCACTGTTACACATGGTATTAGTTTGGCCCTTTGAAATGAATATTAACAAAAATTTCAAAATTAAAGCCTTGAATATTTTTACATCATGTAATTGCTCTTTTTGGCTTTATTTGACTTTTTCATCCAAAGCACTGTTACACGTGGTATTAGTTTGGCCCTTTGAAATGAAGCTTAACAAAAGTTTCAAAATAAAAGCCTTGAATATTTTTACATGACGTAATTGCTCTTTTTGGCTTTATTTGACTTTTTCATCCAAAGCACTCTTACACGTGGTATTAGTTCAGAACTTTAAAATGAAGCATACTGAAAATTTCAAAATAAAAGCCTTGAATATTTTACATGAAGTAATTGCTCTTTTTGGCCGTATATGACTTTTTCATCCAAAGCAATGTTACACATGGGATTAGTTCGGAACTTTAAAATGGAGCATAATAATAATTTCAAAATAAAAGCCTTGAATATTTTTACATCAGGTAATTGCTGTTTTTGGCTTTATTTGACGTTTTCATCCAAAGCACTGTTACACATGGGATTACTTTGGAACTTTGAAATGAAGCATACTGAAAATTTCAAAATAAAAGCCTTGAATATTTTTACATCAGGTAATTGCTGTTTTTGGCTTTATATGACTTTTTCATCCAAAGCACTGTTACACATGGGATTAGTTTGGAACTTTAAAATGGAGCATAATAATAATTTCAAAATAAAAGCCTTGAATATTTTTACATCAGGTAATTGCTCTTTTTGGCTTTATTTGACTTTTTCATCCAAAGCACTGTTACACGTGGTATTAGTTTGGCCCTTTGAAATGAAGCATTCTGAAAATTTCAAAATAAAAGCCTTGAATAATTTTACATGACGTAATTGCTCTTTTTGGCTTTATTTGACTTTTTCATCCAAAGCACTGTTACACGTGGTATTAGTTTGGCCCTTTGAAATGAAGCATACTGAAAATTTCAAAATAAAAGCCTTGAATATTTTTACATCAGCTACTTGTGTTTTGAGCATTATATAACTATTTTAACCCAAGGACTATTACGCATGGGATTAGTTTGGCCCTTTGAAATGAAGGTTAACAAAACTTCCAAAATAAAAGCCTTGACAACATTTTAAATCGTACCGAACGGTGCACGTCCGCCTCGCTTAACGTTCTTGCGGTTCTCCGCGTGCCACTGATCACGTCGCGGCGTCCTTTGGCGTCGACGCCGATTTGTGGCGCGACGACGCCGGGCCCATGCCCGACGGGCGCGCCTTGGCAGGCCCCGGCTAAATTTCTTCCGAAATTTTCTAGTTGGGGCCTGCCATGCAAAGCAATGGCAGGAACCTATTACTCTACACCCAACAAGCGTCTCTTTAATATTATTGGGGCCTGCCATGCAAAGCAATGGCAGGAACCTATTACTATTGTCGGAGAGAAGCGTCTCTTTAAGTATTATAATTCTTTATTTTTCTTCCGTAACCGTTAATGCGGCTCATACCGCTGCGTGCACACCTACAAATGAGGTATCAAAATGTGCAGAAAATTCACGCCATTGGAGCTATTACTTCTGGTGGGATTTGGGCTTAACGTGGCGACATAATTCGCAAAAAACTACGAAAAAAACCCCATTATAACTCAATGGGAAAAATCCTAGAAATACCCTATTTTTGAGGATTTGCTGTGTCGTAACAAATTCACCTAGAAATGCCATTCAAATTTCATTTTGTAGATACGTCTGTGATCTCTTCGAAAGTGAAGACGGCTCGTCGATACCAGTTACGGTTTGTCCACAATTTGCCTCTAAGCGACCCAAACTTTCTCATTTTTGCTGAAATTACAGTGACAGCCGATCTCGGTTCATATCTGGGCACAACATTTCTTTCTCTCATCACTGTAAATGCTCTGAGTGAGGTACAGATATGAATCTCGGGACTATCGCAGAAGACACATTGAACTGTCATACGCTTAAAACGCTTTTCGAATATGTATTACGGTTCCCGAAAAAGAAGGATTTGTTTCCAATGCTTTTTTTCAGTAAAGTGTGTTTGCTCAAACACACTTGTGTGTTTGAGAGCTCACAGCTCAGAGCTCACACCTGCTGAGACCATTATTTGCCATAGCAACGGACCTCAAGAGGCTATTGGCTGCTGGTTAGGACTACGAATACGCATCACTGTAGTTCTATCTATAGTGGAATACTCAGTTGTAACAGATCAGGACTGAGAACTGGCCTTTAGAACTACTGCTGCTATGGGCTGTATATAACTGATTTAACTCAGTAACTGTTACACATGGGATTAGTTTGGAACTTTAAAATGGAGAATAATATTTTCAAAATAAAAGCCTTGAATATTTTTACATCAGGTAATTGCTGTTTTTGGCTTTATTTGACGTTTTCATCCAAAGCACTGTTACACATGGGATTACTTTGGAACTTTAAAATGGAGAATAATAATAATTTCAAAATAAAAGCCTTGAATATTTTTACATCAGGTAATTGCTTTTTTTGGCCGTATATGACTTTTTCATCCAAAGCAATGTTACACATGGGATTAGTTTGGAACTTTAAAATGGAGAATAATAATTTCAAAATAAAAGCCTTGAATATTTTTACATCAGGTAATTGCTGTTTTTGGCTTTATTTGACTTTTTCATCCAAAGCACTGTTACACATGGGATTACTTTGGAACTTTAAAATGGAGAATAATAATAATTTCAAAATAAAAGCCTTGAATATTTTTACATCAGGTAATTGCTTTTTTTGGCCGTATATGACTTTTTCATCCAAAGCAATGTTACACATGGGATTAGTTTGGAACTTTAAAATGGAGAATAATAATTTCAAAATAAAAGCCTTGAATATTTTTACATCAGGTAATTGCTGTTTTTGGCTTTATATGACTTTTTCATCCAAAGCACTGTTACACGTGGTATTAGTTTGGCCCTTTGAAATGAAGCATACTGAAAATTTCAAAATAAAAGCCTTGAATAATTTTACATGACGTAATTGCTCTTTTTGGCTTTATTTGACTTTTTCATCCAAAGCACTGTTACACATGGTATTAGTTCAGAACTTTATAATGAAGCATACTAAAAATTTCAAAATAAAAGCCTTGAATATTTTTACATGACGTAATTGCTCTTTTTGACTTTATTTGACTTTTTCATCCAAAGCACTCTTACACGTGGTATTAGTTCAGAACTTTAAAATGAAGCATACTGAAATTTCAAAATAAAAGCCTCAACATGCCCCTGAGGTTAGTGCACCGCCGCAGGCAGTGCAATAATATTATTCTGCATTATCTGTTTCTCTCAGGTTAGGGAACTGCCTTGCACAGCAAGGCAGTTCATTAGCATTAGCATTTTAGCTTAAATAAGCTATTAGCTATTTATTGGACTTATTAGCCATGTTTAGTATACTGAATGGAGTAAGTCCATTATAGAGAACATCCTAGTGATGTCCCACATGCTAGTGACAGCAATGATGCTAACATTAGCATTTTGCTAACTACTTGCGTTTTCAGCATTATATAACTGATTTAACCCAATGACTGTTATACATGGAATTAGTTTGGACCTTTGAATTGAAGTTTAACAAAAATTCCAAAATAAAAGCCTTGACATATTTTACATCAGATAATTGCTCTTTTGAGCAATAAATAACTGATTTAACCCAATGACTATTACACATGGGATTAGTTTGGAACTTTAAAATGGAGCATAATAATAATTTCAAAATAAAAGCCTTGAATATTTTTACATCATGTAATTGCTCTTTTTGGCTTCATTTGACTTTTTCATCCAAAGCACTGTTACACATGGTATTAGTTTGGCCCTTTGAAATGAAGCATACAGAAAATTTCAAAATCAAAGCCTTGAATATTTTTACATGACGTAATTGCTCTTTTTGGCTTTATTTGACTTTTTCATCCAAAGCACTCTTACACGTGGTATTAGTTCAGAACTTTAAAATGAAGCATACTGAAAATTTCAAAATAAAAGCCTTGAATACTTTTACATCAGCTACTTGTGTTTTGAGCATTATATAACTATTTTAACCCAAGGACTATTACGCATGGGATTAGTTTGGCCCTTTGAAATGAAGCATACTGAAACTTCCAAAATAATAGCCTTGACAACATTTTAAATCGTACCGAATGGTGCACGTCCGCCTCGCTTAACGTTCTTGCGGTTCTCCGCGTGCCACTGGTGACGTCGCGGCGTTCTTTGGCGTCGACGCCGATTTGTGGCGCGACGACGCCGGGCCCATGCCCGACGGGCGCGCCTTGGCAGGCCCCGGCTAAATTTCTTCCGAAATTTTCTAGTTGGGGCCTGCCATGCAAAGCAATGGCAGGAACCTATTACTCTACACCCAACAAGCGTCTCTTTAATATTATTATAATTCTTTATTTTTCTTCCGTAACCGTTAATGCGGCTCGTACCGCTGGGTGCACACCTACAAATGAGGTATCAAAACGTGCAGAAAATTCACGCCATTGGAGCTATTATTTTTGGTGGGATTTGGGCTTAACGTGGCGACATAATTCGCAAAAAACTGCGAAAAAAACCCCATTATAACTCAATGGGAAAAATCCTAGAAATACCCTATTTTTGAGGATTTGCTGTGTCGTCACAAATTCACCTAGAAATGCCATTCAAATTTCATTTTGTAGATACGTCTGTGATCTCTTCGAAAGTGAAGACGGCTCGTCGATACCAGTTACGGTTTGTCCACAATTTGCCTCTAAGCGACCCAAAGTTTCTCATTTTTGCTCAAGTTAGAGTGCGTTTCTGGCTGCTTAGAGTGAGAGATGAAGACAACTTTTTCAACCCAAATCATTTTTGAAATCGCCATCACGCCCACAAATATCGCACGATTAGTATCAAAATCGGTCCTGACATTGATACGCCTGTCTGCTCCGGTAAAATGTTTTCGAAATTTATCTAGACCGTACGGTTTTCTGTCACGGTGCTTCAGAGCAAAGTCATGCGACAGGATTTTCTGAGGCTGTCTGAGGCTCTCTCCCATGTATTTGAATAGAATTTCAGATCTGGGCACAACATTTCTTTCTCTCATCGCTGTAAATGTTCTGAGTGAGGTACAGATATGAATCTCGGGACTATCGCAGAAGACACATTGAACTGTCATACGCTGCAAACGCTTTTCGAATATGTATTACGGTTCCCGAACAAGAAGGATTTGTTTCCAATGCTTTTTTGTCAGTAAAATGTGTTTGCTCAAACACACAATTGTGTGTTTGAGAGCTCAGCGCTCAGAGCTCACACCTGCTGAGACCATTATTTACCATAGCAACGGAACTCAAGAGGCTATTGGCTGCTGATTTGGACTACAGATACGCATCATTGTAGTTCTATCTATCCTCAGTTGAAACAGATCAGGACTGAGAACTGGCCTTTAGAACTACCTGCTGCTATGGGCTGTATATAACTGATTGAACTCAGTAACTGTTACACATGGGATTAGTTTGGAACTTTAAAATTAAGCATACTGAAAATTTCAAAATAAAAGCCTTGAATATTTTACATGACGTAATTGCTCTTTTTGGCCGTATATGACTTTTTCATCCAAAGCAATGTTACACATGGGATTAGTTTGGAACTTTAAAATGGAGCATAATAATAATTTCAAAATAAAAGCCTTGAATATTTTACATGACGTAATTGCTCTTATTGGCCGTATATGACTTTTTCATCCAAAGCAATGTTACACATGGGATTAGTTCGGAACTTTAAAATGGAGCATAATAATAATTTCAAAATAAAAGCCTTGAATATTTTTACATCAGGTAATTGCGCTTTTTGGCTTTATGTGACTTTTTTATCCAAAGCACTGTTACACAATGGAATAGTTTGGCCCTCTGAAATGAAGCATACTGAAAATTTCAAAATAAAAGCCTTGAATATTTTTACGTCATGTAATTGCTCTTTTTGGCCGTATATGACTTTTTCATCCAAAGCACTGTTACACATGGGATTTGTTCGGAACTTTAAAATGGAGCATAATAATAATTTCAAAATAAAAGCCTTGAATATTTTTACATCAGGTAATTGCGCTTTTTGGCTTTATGTGACTTTTTCATCCAAAGCACTGTTACACATGGGATTAGTTCGGAACTTTAAAATGGAGCATAATAATAATTTCAAAATAAAAGCCTTGCATATTTTTACATCAGGTAATTGCGCTTTTTGGCTTTATGTGACTTTTTTATCCAAAGCACTGTTACACATGGGATTCGTTCAGAACTTTAAAATGGAGCATACTGAAAATTTCAAAATAAAAGCCTTGAATATTTTTACATCATGCAATTGCTGTTTTTGGCTTTGTATGACTTTTTCATCCAAAGCACTGTTACACATGGGATTAGTTCGGAACTTTAAAATGAAGTTTAACAAAACTTCCAAAATAAAAGCCTTGACAAAAATTTTAAATCGTACTGAATGGTGCACGTCCGCCTCGCTTAACGTTCTTGCGGTTCTCCGCGTGCCATTGATTACGTCGCGGCGTTCTTTAGCGTCGATGCCGATTTGTGGCGTGACGACGCCGGGCCCGAACCCCACGGGCGCGCCTTGGCAGGCCCCGGCTAAATTTCTTCCGAAATTTTCTAGTTATAATTCTTTATTTTTCTTCCGTAACCGTTAATGCGGCTCGTACCGCTGGGTGCACACCTACAAATGAGGTATCAAAACGTGCAGAAAATTCACGCCATTGGAGCTATTATTTTTGGTGGGATTTGGGCTTAACGTGGCGACATAATTCGCAAAAAACTGCGAAAAAAACCCCATTATAACTCAATGGGAAAAATCCTAGAAATACCCTATTTTTGAGGATTTGCTGTGTCGTCACAAATTCACCTAGAAATGCCATTCAAATTTCATTTTGTAGATACGTCTGTGATCTCTTCGAAAGTGAAGACGGCTCGTCGATACCAGTTACGGTTTGTCCACAATTTGCCTCTAAGCGACCCAAAGTTTCTCATTTTTGCTCAAGTTAGAGTGCGTTTCTGGCTGCTTAGAGTGAGAGATGAAGACAACTTTTTCAACCCAAATCATTTTTGAAATCGCCATCACGCCCACAAATATCGCACGATTAGTATCAAAATCGGTCCTGACATTGATACGCCTGTCTGCTCCGGTAAAATGTTTTCGAAATTTATCTAGACCGTACGGTTTTCTGTCACGGTGCTTCAGAGCAAAGTCATGCGACAGGATTTTCTGAGGCTGTCTGAGGCTCTCTCCCATGTATTTGAATAGAATTTCAGATCTGGGCACAACATTTCTTTCTCTCATCGCTGTAAATGTTCTGAGTGAGGTACAGATATGAATCTCGGGACTATCGCAGAAGACACATTGAACTGTCATACGCTGCAAACGCTTTTCGAATATGTATTACGGTTCCCGAACAAGAAGGATTTGTTTCCAATGCTTTTTTGTCAGTAAAATGTGTTTGCTCAAACACACAATTGTGTGTTTGAGAGCTCAGCGCTCAGAGCTCACACCTGCTGAGACCATTATTTACCATAGCAACGGAACTCAAGAGGCTATTGGCTGCTGATTTGGACTACAGATACGCATCGCTGTAGTTCTATCTATCCTCAGTTGAAACAGATCAGGACTGAGAACTGGCCTTTAGAACTACCTGCTGCTATGGGCTGTATATAACTGATTGAACTCAGTAACTGTTACACATGGGATTAGTTTGGAACTTTAAAATTAAGCATACTGAAAATTTCAAAATAAAAGCCTTGAATATTTTACATGACGTAATTGCTCTTTTTGGCCGTATATGACTTTTTCATCCAAAGCAATGTTACACATGGGATTAGTTTGGAACTTTAAAATGGAGCATAATAATAATTTCAAAATAAAAGCCTTGAATATTTTACATGACGTAATTGCTCTTATTGGCCGTATATGACTTTTTCATCCAAAGCAATGTTACACATGGGATTAGTTCGGAACTTTAAAATGGAGCATAATAATAATTTCAAAATAAAAGCCTTGAATATTTTTACATCAGGTAATTGCGCTTTTTGGCTTTATGTGACTTTTTTATCCAAAGCACTGTTACACAATGGAATAGTTTGGCCCTCTGAAATGAAGCATACTGAAAATTTCAAAATAAAAGCCTTGAATATTTTTACGTCATGTAATTGCTCTTTTTGGCCGTATATGACTTTTTCATCCAAAGCACTGTTACACATGGGATTTGTTCGGAACTTTAAAATGGAGCATAATAATAATTTCAAAATAAAAGCCTTGAATATTTTTACATCAGGTAATTGCGCTTTTTGGCTTTATGTGACTTTTTCATCCAAAGCACTGTTACACATGGGATTAGTTCGGAACTTTAAAATGGAGCATAATAATAATTTCAAAATAAAAGCCTTGCATATTTTTACATCAGGTAATTGCGCTTTTTGGCTTTATGTGACTTTTTTATCCAAAGCACTGTTACACATGGGATTCGTTCAGAACTTTAAAATGGAGCATACTGAAAATTTCAAAATAAAAGCCTTGAATAGTTTTTACATCATGCAATTGCTGTTTTTGGCTTTGTATGACTTTTTCATCCAAAGCACTGTTACACATGGGATTAGTTCGGAACTTTAAAATGAAGTTTAACAAAACTTCCAAAATAAAAGCCTTGACAAAAATTTTAAATCGTACTGAATGGTGCACGTCCGCCTCGCTTAACGTTCTTGCGGTTCTCCGCGTGCCATTGATTACGTTGCGGCGTTCTTTAGCGTCGATGCCGATTTGTGGCGTGACGACGCCGGGCCCGAACCCCACGGGCGCGCCTTGGCAGGCCCCGGCTAAATTTCTTCCGAAATTTTCTAGTTATTCTTTATTTTTCATCCGTAACCGTTAATGCGGCTCATACCGCTGCGTGCACACCTACAAAAGAGGTATCAAAACGTGCAGAAAATTCACGCCATTCCAGCTATTACTTTTGGTGGGATTCGGGATTAACATGGCGACATAATTCGCAAAAAACTACGAAAAAAACCCCATTATAACTCAATGGGAAAAATCCTAGAAATACCCTATTTTTGAGGATTTGCTGTGTCGTCACAAATTCACCTAGAAATGCCATTCAAATTTCATTTTGTAGATACGTCTGTGATCTCTTCGAAAGTGAAGACGGCTCGTCGATACCAGTTATGGTTTGTCCACAATTTGCCTCTAAGCGACCCAAAGTTTCTCATTTTTGCTCATATTAGAGTGACAGCCGACCTCGGTTCATATCTGGGCACAACATTTCTTTCTCTCATCACTGTAAATGCTCTGAGTGAGGTACAGATATGAATCTCGGGACTATCGCAGAAGACACATTGAACTGTCATACGCTTAAAACGCTTTTCGAATATGTATTACGGTTCCCGAACAAGAAGGATTTGTTTCCAATGCTTTTTTTCAGTAAAGTGTGTTTGCTCAAACACACTTGTGTGTTTGAGAGCTCACAGCTCAGAGCTCACACCTGCTGAGACCATTATTTGCCATAGCAACGGAACTCAAGAGGCTATTGGCTGCTGGTTAGGACTACGAATACGCATCGTTGTAGTTCTATCTATCCTCAGTTGAAACAGATCAGGACTGAGAACTGGCCTTTACAACTACTTGCTGCTTTGGGCTGTATATAACTGATTTAACTCAGTAACTGTTACACATGGGATTAGTTTTACACTTTAAAATTAAGCATATTGAAAATTTCACAATAAAAGCCCTGAATATTTTTACATGACGTAATTGCTCTTTTTTGGCTTTATTTGACTTTTTCATCCAAAGCACTGTTACACATGGTATTAGTTTGGCCCTTTAAAATGAAGCTTAACAAAAATTTCAAAATAAAAGCCTTGAATATTTTTACATCAGCTACTTGTGTTTTGAGCATTATATAACTATTTTAACCGAAGGACTATTACGCATGGGATTAGTTTGGCCCTTTGAAATGAAGCATCCTGCAAATTTCAAAATAAAAGCCTTGAATATTTTTACATGACGTAATTGCTCTTTTTGGCTTTATTTGACTTTTTCATCCAAAGCACTGTTACACATGGTATTAGTTTGGCCCTTTGAAATGAATATTAACAAAAATTTCAAAATTAAAGCCTTGAATATTTTTACATCATGTAATTGCTCTTTTTGGCTTTATTTGACTTTTTCATCCAAAGCACTGTTACACGTGGTATTAGTTTGGCCCTTTGAAATGAAGCTTAACAAAAGTTTCAAAATAAAAGCCTTGAATATTTTTACATGACGTAATTGCTCTTTTTGGCTTTATTTGACTTTTTCATCCAAAGCACTCTTACACGTGGTATTAGTTCAGAACTTTAAAATGAAGCATACTGAAAATTTCAAAATAAAAGCCTTGAATATTTTACATGAAGTAATTGCTCTTTTTGGCCGTATATGACTTTTTCATCCAAAGCAATGTTACACATGGGATTAGTTCGGAACTTTAAAATGGAGCATAATAATAATTTCAAAATAAAAGCCTTGAATATTTTTACATCAGGTAATTGCTGTTTTTGGCTTTATTTGACGTTTTCATCCAAAGCACTGTTACACATGGGATTACTTTGGAACTTTGAAATGAAGCATACTGAAAATTTCAAAATAAAAGCCTTGAATATTTTTACATCAGGTAATTGCTGTTTTTGGCTTTATATGACTTTTTCATCCAAAGCACTGTTACACATGGGATTAGTTTGGAACTTTAAAATGGAGCATAATAATAATTTCAAAATAAAAGCCTTGAATATTTTTACATCAGGTAATTGCTCTTTTTGGCTTTATTTGACTTTTTCATCCAAAGCACTGTTACACGTGGTATTAGTTTGGCCCTTTGAAATGAAGCATTCTGAAAATTTCAAAATAAAAGCCTTGAATAATTTTACATGACGTAATTGCTCTTTTTGGCTTTATTTGACTTTTTCATCCAAAGCACTGTTACACGTGGTATTAGTTTGGCCCTTTGAAATGAAGCATACTGAAAATTTCAAAATAAAAGCCTTGAATATTTTTACATCAGCTACTTGTGTTTTGAGCATTATATAACTATTTTAACCCAAGGACTATTACGCATGGGATTAGTTTGGCCCTTTGAAATGAAGGTTAACAAAACTTCCAAAATAAAAGCCTTGACAACATTTTAAATCGTACCGAACGGTGCACGTCCGCCTCGCTTAACGTTCTTGCGGTTCTCCGCGTGCCACTGATCACGTCGCGGCGTCCTTTGGCGTCGACGCCGATTTGTGGCGCGACGACGCCGGGCCCATGCCCGACGGGCGCGCCTTGGCAGGCCCCGGCTAAATTTCTTCCGAAATTTTCTAGTTAGCATTATAACTTTCAAAACAGCTACTTTTTTGCCGTTTCATAAATGTTACCTTGATAAATGCCACAACAAATAAGGAGTTGATCTATTGAAGTTGTTTCTTTGCACTTCAAGTGATGCTGGAGTCTTCTCCTTCTCCATAAAATGAAAACTGAGCACATGACATGACTCATGGAAAAGTACTAAGAGTTTTGATGTTTTCGTTTCATTTCACCAGATGTATACAAAATCATTAGTAAGATAGCAATAAAGCATTTAAGAATTAAAAAATGGATCAATGACCAGAAATTACAAAATGAATAAAACAGGAAAAAAACATTATTGAAAAACGAAATAGATATGAGTAATTCATTGCAAAAAAGAAGTCTTTATTTATTCCTTTATTTAGTTTAAGGTTAAAGCAAACAATTTCCTCAATTCAATCCAAAAGCTTCAACAGCGGCGTAGATTCTCTCTTTCTCTGCTTCTTTCTTCAGTCCTGCCCAGTCAGACTTTATTGTAGTAAAGATGGCTGCAGAGTAAATCCATCCATCCTTACATCTCTTAGAAAACAAAGAATGTTATAATTCACTCAGTTTTAAAACCTAATCCAATATTTGACCCAATAAAACCGTCTTGGGAATTTTTACCTCTTGAGGTTTCTGTCTGCTGATGTTTTTCTGCGACTCTGAATCAGCTGGAATACAAAATGAAACAGAAATTAATTAATATTGATTCAGCAATTTTATTTTGATTAAATGAACTACAGTAACTGCTTCAAGACTGCTTTCTTACCTGTACAGTGAACACATTTATTTTTCAGGCTGAAGTAAATAAGAAGAGCGATCACAACCAGACTTAGTGCCAGAGCAGCAGAGAGAAGAATAATGACTTTTCTAGCATCCTGGTACCACAAGCTGGATTCTGAAACATCATTAAAATAAAAAACAAAAGAACTACAAGTTAGTTAAAACTACATGTTTTTTAACGTTCTGATTATTTTTTAAAAAGAAAAGTAATATTTTACATTGAAAGGTTACTTCTGGTATGGTATACCAGATATGGTATAAAGAAATCAAATTATCCCGTTACCTTTAATATCCATATTGGTTCCATTTCCAAAATATATCTCTCCACATGTGGCCACAGCACAGTAGAAAGTCGCATCAGAGGCATTGACCGTCTTAGAGAAGTTGTACACACATCTCTGCTGAGAGTCCAGTTTCTCTTCACATTTGTTTTCCCTGTTTCCATCAGTGTAGATGTAGTTTGGAAGAGATTTGTCTCCGGCTCTTATCCAGAATAAATTCAGATCTCCTGAACATTTCTTGCTGTCAGAGCTAGAGAGGACCGAACACTGAAGAGTCACTGGGTCTCCTGGATGAACTGGTTTTGATATTGTTGGCGTCTGAACAACTGTGTAATTTGAAGACACCACAGTGTTTCCTATGCATAACACAATTCTTTGTTAGACACTGTAAATTAATTTTGGATGATTTAAGAGGAGAAGGAAATGCAATAGGATCTAGTGTTCAAAACCTTGGTGTATATTTTTCTCACTCAATGAATGCGGCTGAATTATCTTACACTGGACATGATAGACTTAATTTAACATGAACTTATTTACATTGATAGAAAACAATTTCTCACAAAATGTGTTTACATTGCTGATAAATATCTGCAACGGTGTGAAAGAACTATTCCTTACCTGTTTCCTTTCTCAGCATAAAGCTAAGACTTAGTACATTAAAGTAATTATGAATAGACCAAAAACTCTTGATATCTTTGAAATGAAATGACATGAAACCATATGTGACTATGTGACAAGCTGTGTTTTGTACTGGATTACATGTTAAGATGTTATATGTTAAGCATTTGTCTTGTTGAAGTAATTTTAATAATTAAAATACCTTGTATTAGCAAATAGGTCCCTTGCCAAATGTTCTTGTTCCAGTCAATCACAGCGCAGTGATACATGCCTTCATCTCCTTCAGTCGTCTTCCTAATCGTCAGATTGCTAATTTTCTCTGTATATGTTGCAGTCAGTCTTGAGCCCAAAAATTCAGGTCCATAAGTAGGCCTGGTATTTTCCATCAGCTTCAAAATTAATTCCAGTGCATTTCCTGCACTTTGTTTGTACCAGTGAAGTTCACTACTGCTGCTCGTCTTTTCTTCTGGAAAATAGCATTTCAAAGTTACATTGTCTCCGAGCTGAACGATGGTCACTGGAACCAAGGCATCTGCAATATGAAGAATAAAACACGTATTAACATGTTATTCATAACAAACAAGACACAACCTGCAGAAAAAAATAAATTATAAGGATAGTTAGGTTTCATTCTACAAACACTCAGAGTTTTTATTTGTTATCTAACTTACATCCTTGGTGCAGGAGGATCAGTGCGAGCCATAAAAGTTTCATCTTTAAGCTGTTTTCACTGAAACACAAGGTTTTATTCCAGTGACAGAAGGAGGAGTGGTTACGAGACCATCTGATTGGTTATCTCAAAATACCATTTCCTAAGGCCATTTCCTGCTGCAGAAGTCTTTCTCTTCATTATAGTCTAATAATAATAATTAATCATTTTTTACAGTATCTCATGATTTTATAATAATCATTCAACTGTCATGCTGATGGTCAATACAATAATTAGACGTGTTTTGTTTTCAAATGGGCTTTTTTTGTTAGATTTTGACCTGAAAATCTTTTCATTTATTTACTCCAAGCTGAACGATGGTCACTGGCATCAATGCATCCGCATTATATGAAAAGTGTAAACTGTTAATATTTAAATCAACGTATCAAAAATTCCCACAATTTAAAAAAAATGACAAAGTATATTAACATGGCCTGTCCCAGCAGGTTTTCAACTGCATTACAAATGATTATATCAAGTCTTGTACATTTAACTTACACCTTTGATGAAGGAGAAGCAGTGTAAACCAGAACAGAGTCATCTTTACACACTGTCCACACCGAAGCTACTCTTCTTATTACTGACAGTAGGAGGTGTGGCTATGAAAGCATTTGATTGGCTACATAAAAGCTCACAGTCCAAGGCCATTTCCTGTCTTTTCAAAGCACAGTGTCTTCCCCCTAACTCTCGCTAACTGATTACACTTAAAGAAAGCCTGTATATATATACGGCCATGACTTAATGAATAAGCAGCAGTTCTAAGACATGAATGAACGCTTAGAACGACTTATTTGAATTTCTGTGTAAAGAAAACTCCTTGCTACCTCTAGCTGGTTTCTGCTCTTTTTAAGATGCATATTTTATTTTTTTTTTAAAAAGTTGTGGCCAAGTCTGTCTTTTTTGGATGCTTTATTGACCAGCGTTGTCTGACTGAAATGTTATTTGCAAATATGATGATTTTGAGGTACAAAGTGTGAACTTTATAATAGATACTGTACAGTTTACTGAAAAAATTAGAATTGTAGCATTAACACCTCCTGAAAGGGCTCATCTGTTTGTTGTTGTCTATTGATTGTCTATAGATTTTAACAAAGCAAGTTGTTATAATTTTAAAAATACTATATGGGAATTTTGAACTTCAAAAGGTATTTATTGCTGCAGAGCTGAAGGAACCTTTAAGAGGAAATATGTTTATATGTTCTCTAAACTTCTGCTATATTGTTGAATATCTGGGCTGTGATTTTGTGTCATATGAAAACAAATGGCTTTGTGTAAATAACACTCCAGCAACATCTTCTACAAATCTGATATTGTAGTGCTGATGAAAATATGTATGCTGATAGGTATGTTTAACTATATTTATCTGTGTGGGAACCGTTGGGTTGTGTAAGTAAAGAGAACAACGTTGTAGATTCTACTGAGAAGAATATTGAAGATGAAGTGACATCTTAAGAGGGTAGTAGGTCAGATAAGTTTGCTGCTTTGAGCACAGGGGTACGATAAAAACCAGGTCATCTGGGACCTGGTTTACTCGTCAATACATCTACTGTGGTATGTGGGTGAAACTTATCTGAATATAAACTTGGTTGTAAGTCTGATTGTCTTAGACGCAGAGCAGAAGGTTATTATGCTGATCTGACTCTCTCCTTGCATTTAAGAATAAACTGAAGAACTGTATCTTTGTTTAAAGTTAGCTGTTCTTATTGCTGCCAGTTCAGGAGTAAATGTCATGTGAGCTAGCTACATAAACCAACCTGCCAAAGATGTTTTTGGAGATGTTGAAACATTCTGTGTCATTGTAAGTCAGATTTTTCCAATTTACAGCAAATATGCATAATAGTCTTTTATTTACATTCATTTGAATTAATATTCTGCCCATATTTCACAATGACCACAATGCAATGACCTGATAATAACATTACTTTAATCACTGTGCTTCTCTGCACTGAATATTTACTTGGTTAGCATGGAAAGGAAGTTGGTCCTGTTTGTTTAGTGATTCAGCTAATGATTATTTGAGCACTTGGGTGTCCTCATGCTCATGGACTGTATAGAGCATAAAACTTTCAGCCGAAGAAGTCCATGCAATCCCACAAACACCCTTCCACCTTTCCCTCCATACATGCAGACACACATCCACACACACACTGCATCTAAATCTAATAAACCAATTTTATATCAAAACTTATATTCATTTTACTGCTATCCTCTGAACTGTGACATGGCCTCTCTAAAATTGATGTCTCCAGCTACAGTCTTGCCAAAACAAGCAAGAGAATGGGAAAAGGTATTTCATAGCAAATAGGTACAATATCTAAAAAATAAACAGGCTATAACTGTCATATTTTTTCCTCACTGCTTTCAGTTTCACTTACAGGCTTTATCTTGAAAAAGGAGTCAATCTTCTTCTCAAACCTCTACGGTTTGAGACATGGTTCCATATATGGAATAAACACAAACAACTCTCCTCAAGTTTCTAAATCATTTAAACTTCTGTAATCTGCATTCGACACTGTTCACCCCAGCCTGACTTAGCTTAAACTGGTTTTGAATGCTGAGAAATCAAAAACTATGTTATTTTCAAAAGTTAAGCAGCACCCACATCTCCTCTCTAGCTTGTTAATTGTTTAAGGGTGTTGTGCAACAATAGGTCTGGTTTTGGCTTGAATAATTATAAATAATTGCTTAGGAAAATTATTAACAAAACTAATAATTTAGTTAATATTTACCACGTCGGCATCATCATGAAAATAGTAGCCAAATAGTTCAGTCTCAGTTATTGTGTATTAATCCCTACCTGATAAAGTTTAGGCATTAAAATGATAGATGGAGGCATGAGTTCCAGCATGGATGGTTTTTGAACGCAAAGACACTGACACTACACAAGAATGGAATAAACACAAACAACTCTCCAAAATACAAGAGTTTATTAACAAAAAGAATTCAGCCGTACAGTTAAATACTTCAATTAACAAACTCACTAGTAAAACTCATCTGACTATATAGGAAAGGATGAAAGGATAATGAAAACGAATGAACCACCAAAAGCAAGGTAAAGGAAAAAAATTTACGACAAGAATAGAGTCAATAAAATGACACGATGTCACAGTTCAATACGAATTGTGAGAATTGAAAAACCAGATTTATTTAAGAGGACTTTGGAGATGAGGCCAAGTCAGTTTTCAATTAATTTAGATGTTTTGTGAAAAATAGAGGGGGAAACATACAAGACAAAAAAAATACTCCTAAAGGCAGCTGCAAAATTTGATTTTTTATATATATATATCTATATATATATATGAATCTGTTGTTCCTATAACTTCTGATGCACTCAATAAATTTTCTTTACAAAAGAAAATCCGATTTAGGACTTCATTTTAAAAATCCTAAGTAAAATAAACAATCAACCTACATCAGCTTGCATGAAACTTAGTGTATGAATTACACAAAATACAGATTTATTCATGAATATTTGTACTATTGGTTTTAAGAATGAGAAGCAACAACTTAGAAATCTACCGAAATGTTTTAACGTCAGTGTAGACCGTCTCCTCTTGCGCTGTTCTTACGTTCCTTCTTTCTCCTTTTTTAGCTTTGTTCTTGTTGAATGTTGGGGCAGAATAAACCAAATGGTTTTCTTCACTCTGGGATAACAAAAAGTTCAAAGAATATTCTGTAACTTCATAAAAAATGCAAGTTTACAAGAATATTTTGCCTTTTACCTGACTTGGGTTGTCACCACCACTTGTTGCCGGACCTGTTTGCATATAGTGAAAAATATAAGAATCTCGAACCCATTGAAAACTCTTTGATGAACTGATGAATGAAACGCGCATTACCATTGCAACAGCCACACTTTTTCTTCTTGATTTCATAAATGAGCCAAGATATTACAACAAGACTTATAACCAAAGCCGAGCCCAAGGCAGGAAGTAATATTTTGGAAAAATCCATAGAGCTGGAACCTAGGAAGGAAAAAATAAAAGAAGAAAAAATGCATTTTGAAAATTGTATTCCAGTAGCCTGTCCATCATCATTATTTAAAAAAGTTCTGTACCCCCAAGTTTTGCTCCGTTTCCAAATAATATCTGTCCACATGCAGCCACAGCGCAGTGATAAATCCCACTGTCAGAGTTCTCTGAAAATTTGTAGAAACATTTCTGTGCCGACGGAGCTTTAGGACTGCTTTCACACTCATCTCCACTGATTCCTTGTAGATAAAGTAAACTGGGAGGAGAATTATCTGATCGAGCTTTGAACCAGTACACCCTGTTATCTGATGGACATGATTTCTTCTCAGAGTCTGAGAGAACTGAACACTGCAGAGTGTCTGAGTTTTCTGCATTGAGTGAGCCAGATGGAGGATCCTGAATGATATCAATGATATCTGATTCCTGACCTGGAGATAAAAAAAGATATGGTTTACTTTCACAGGTTAAAAAAAGAAATAACTACGAATATGCAGTTACGTGTCATTAATAGATTTTTTTACCTTTAATTTTCAAAAGTGTTCCTTTCATAAATATGAAGTCAAGTTGTCTGACTTTAATACAGTAGTAAAGTCCAGTGTCGTTTCGCTTAGCTTCATTAATATGAAGATGAAATTCTCCTTCCTCTTGTTTGGTCTGAACATGAGGAATCTTGGAAACATCGTCAGTCTTGAAATTAGCTGTTGCTCCAAGAAATTCAGGCCAGTTTCCAGAAACAAGTCGGATCCAGTAAAAAGTTTCTCGGTAGAGAGCGGAGCTCTGGCGAGGACAGTTTAGGGTCACATTTTGTCCAGCAGTCACGGTCTTTACCTCAATCTTCAATTCGTCACTGCAAACTGGAAATAAATCCATGAAGCAAATCTCACTTTAACAGACTACAATAAAAACAGAATTTAGCACAATTAAAAATAATAATACAGTTATATGTAAAGCTATAAAAAGGATATATATTTCACATTTGCATATATACTTACATCCAAATGTGAGCGTGAGTAATGCATAAAACAAGAATTGCATTTTCATATTAACCCACATTAGCAGCTTCATCAAACTAAGAGACGATCATAGGAAGATGGACCCTCCTAATATAATGCTGTAGAGTGGGAGTGGACAATTTCAGAACAGTTTGATTGGTCTTTTGTATTGTGAGGTGTCACTTTACAACAACCACAATGGAAATCTATAAACCCCTTTTTTCCACCCTTAACACAAGAAAGAAATTGCACACACTTTACTACCAATGAAAACGTTGTTTATGTTTGATAAACAAAACATCTACATTCCATTTTGCCCAACGTGTTAATCTGAAAAACAGATTTCCTGTGACGCAAAACGAGGATGTTTGCTCCTTGTTGTAATATAAGATATGGTTCTAATATCTATGAAGAACATGTGGTCAAGTTTCCAAATATCCAAAACAGATAACAGACTTTTCATTGACATTTTGAGATAATCTTTTAATGGAAATGAAGATGTGGATTTGAAATAAAGAGGGGTATGTCTGAGTAAAAAAGAAAGGTAGTGGAATCTGCTTTCATAAAATCAAAGGTTGATGTGATACAGCAGTGTTACAGTGTTACTAAAGTGCCCATTAGTTTTAAATGAAAAAAAATTGACAGAGGGAGTTCTTGTCATTTATTTTAGTCTGTGTTTACATCTTATTCACAGCCTATAGAGAATGAAGAGTCACCATTCACAATAACTAAAAAACTTTAATTAATTCTCATTTTTTAAAACTCCATATAAATGAGGACATAATGTCACTGTGGTTCTGTATGGAGGAGGCTGTCATAGGCCCCGCCCACTGGCTCGTGAACTTAGAGATTTTTTGACCAAACTTTCACCAGACTTTCACCAACTTTCACTCGGAGTCATAGCAAACATGTGTACCTACTGGTTGAAGCAGCCAATCAGATGTTAGTTTGCTTACTGGTTCAGGCAAACAGGTCAGAATGTGATGCAATTAAAATGGGACCAAACTTCATCCTGCATCATTTTGACTATCCAGTGTCAGCCCTCATCTGTTATTAGATCACATGCTTCCTGATTAAAGTTGTTTTTCTACTAGTGACTTTCATCTACTTATGTGTTGTCAGTGTGTATTTTTTTTCTATTGTAAATAGTTTGCATTTTGCTGCTGTAATAAAAAAAAACTATTTGGTTGCATCTTGATTGTTCTATTTTCATTTTCTTTTCTCTGCTGCATAGATTCCAGTGGTGAGTGATTTTATGTGGCTTACCACTTTGTGTCTGACTTGTTGTTGTTCCTTATTACTTTCACTTTGTTAGAGCTCTGACAGTTAATGGTTAAAAACGTCACTGCTGAGGAATCTTTTGACAACTTTTTACATCGGTGGCATCTTATAACATCGCTTCACTAGAAATCACTAAGCTTCTGGGAGCAAATTGCTATTTCACCATTGTTTGTAGAAGTAGTCTGCATGGTGCATACTTGATTTTATACACCTCTGTCCATGGAATGAATGAATGAATGTATTTATTTTCATTGTATAGGTAAAACACAGTTGGATGGAGTGCTCAAGGTCCTGGTTAAAGTACAATAAACAAATAATTAAAACACATTCAGTAGGTACCGAATGTTCAGTATGTCACAAGATGGTTTGTTAAGTGCAGCTACTGTATGTCTCTAGCATTGAAACTGTAGATCAGTCTTTTGTCTGGGTTTTCAGTAGACTGTAGCTTCTGCCATGTGGAGGAAGCTCAAAAAATGAGTGTCAGGGATGAAAGGATTTGTGTGATCCAGATAGATGAATCAGTGGTTTGGCTGGACAACCCAATACTTTTCACAATATGGCATATGTTGCAGGCAGAAGAAAATCCTCCTCAACATCATCATATGCTTTAGAGTTAGAAGCATCTCAGTCCTGTAGAAAGCATGCCGGTTATTGGTGAGTGTTGATTTCTTGCACCCTATGAGTATGATTGGGTTTAATAGACATGTACTGTATATATCTAGCATATCACATCCATGGATATCTAGAGTAAAACAGTCCAAAAGTTTGAAGTTTGAAGTCCTGATTTGGATAACTAATACATTTTCTACATTTAGCTGTGATTAGAGAGGATTAGTGAACTTGGGTTAACAAGTCTATGGCAAATGCAATAGAGCACAGGTCTCAAACTCCAGTCCTCTAGGCCCGATGTCCTGCAGTTTTTAGATGTGCCCCAGGTACAAAACAGTGGAATGAAATGGCTTAATTACCTCCTCCTTGTGTAAATAAGTTCTCCAGAGCCTTGCCAATTATCTAATTATTCCATTCAGGTGTGGTGCAGCAGAGGCACATCTAAAAGTTGCATTACACCTGCCCTTGAGGACTGGAGTTTGACAACGTTGCAATAAAGTGTCTTGCATCCTAGCAGTCATAAGAATGTCTCATTACTCTGAGATACAACTAGATTCAGGTCAACTATCTTCTTAGGCAGTATGACATTATTGGAGAATTCAAACTTAAAAAGTAAAATGGTGAAATCCCAGAATAGATTGAAACCATACAAATATATAATGGCAATACCTTATCTTTTGATGCTTTTTCTAGTAGTCATTATTCCAGTGTTTTATTGACTTGGGATAATAATCTGAATCACAAGTTTGTTACTTTGTGAGATGAAAAGTTGTGAGATCCACTATATGCAAATTATGTACAATATTTATGCAGGGAATTTTCTAGCAAGATTATCCTTCATACTGAGTTTAATTTATTTGATTTAAATTCAATACTGTTCTTTATGATGTTTATGTTTATGATTGTAGACGTCTGCATTTCCTTCTACGCTTAGTAAACCTTCATCTGGTTATGCACATATCAAAAATGTACGAATGAATATTTACTACATCAACCTTTATACCACTTTGCAGCCAAATCATCTTTCCCAGCATAGTCACAAAATATCCAGAATATATAATGAAAGAATCTTTCTTTGATAATGAAAAGTTTTCATAATCAAAGTGTGTTCTCTGATAAGTCACATGAAATTCTGACTTCAGAAAGTCTAAATAAAATTTTTAAAAGTTGATTTTAATCTTGTAAGAAGTTTCTTTTTGTTATTTATCAGAGTTTAGTACCCTAAGATTTTGGTCAGTTTAGAAAACACAAACTCTTCCTGATTGTGATAAACATCATAAATATTAATACAATCTCTATTTTACATTATTTGTTTTAAAATAAATCAGGTCAAAAGAAACAAATCAAAGTCAGGTTAAGATATTTGTAAGCAGTCAAAGCAAAAAAAACATGGCAGAGAAAATTTGTGTTTGATTTATTTCAGCATATTCTTTACATTAAAGTACAATATTCTTATGTGCTGTGTGTCATCAACATAACGCATTTAGAATCTGTTAATATGTTTCAAAGTCGTGTTATTATTGATATAAACAGATCTTTATGTTAAGACATCACCTCAATGATTTCACTCTTTGCCTTTGTGAACTAAAAGAAAGTTAAATTTAATAAATTGCCACAAATAAAGGTTATATTTAACAACAGGTGGTTTAACTTTTAATTTTATATGTTCCACGTCTATGCTACACTGGGTCTAATAAGACTATGAAAAACATTAATCGAAAATCTTAACCCAGCAAATGCATCACATGTTTCAGCAAGACAATTAAGTAGTAAATCTTCATCCAAGCTGTACTTTTATTATATTTTCTTTTATTTTTTTATATATATCCTAAAAGTTATGACACTTTAAAACAACAAATTCTGTTGTTATGAACTAAACAAAATGAATTACATCCAATAAGGAACATCCCTTGAAAACTGCACATTGCGGAAAAAAACAATAAAAAAAAGAGAGAAAGTAAGACAATACAATAAAAAAAACACTTTTCCTTCTGAAGGCAGCAAAAAATAGATCGTTTTTACCTGAATCTGCTTTTTCTTCAACTTCTGTTGCAATGAATATAAAATTGGTAACAAATGAAATTCACATACCAGTAATTGAATTATAAGCTTGACCTTCATTTAAAAAAATCTGTTAATCTGAGGTTAAAAATAAGACATCAGCCTAAACACACTTGCTTAAAACTTAGTGTAAGGATTACACATAAGTAATATCTATATTACTGGTCTTAAGAATGAGAAGCAACAACTAATTCATCACTTTAGAGCAAAGTAAATCAATCCAAATATATTTAACTTCAGTGTAGACCGTCTCCTCTTGACCCGATTTAACGTTCCTTCTTTCTCCTTTTTTAGCTTTGTTCTTGTTAAATGTTGATGCCGAATAAACCAAATTATCTTCTCTCTGGGAAGACAATAAAAAACTTAGATAATAATCCTAACCTTGAGTAAAAATGTCAAAATAAATTATTTTTTCTCTGCCTTACCTGTTGACTTTGATTATCACCAGGACTTGTTGCCGGACCTGTTTGTACAGTGAAGAAAAGTAGTAATAAGAATGTCAAACCTATTGAAAATAGTTTTGATAAATGCATAAATGAAACTTACATTACCATTGCAACAGCCACATTTTTTCTTCTTGATTTTATAAATGAGCCAAGATATTACAGCAAGACTTATAACCAAAGTCGAGCCCAAGGAAGGAAGTAATATTTTGGAAAAATCCTCTGAGTTGGGACCTGGAAAATTAAAAAAAATATTAAAAGAAGAAAAAAATATCTTGAAAATTAAATTCCAGTAATATTTCCATCATAATTGTGATTTAGAAAAGTTCCCTAGATACCAAGACGTTTTGCTCCATTTCCAAATAATATCTGTCCACATGCAGCCACAGCACAGCTATAAATCCCAGCATCAGAGGTCTCCGAAAAGTTGTAAAAACATTTTTGTGCAGAAGGAGTTTCAGGAATCCTTTCACACTCATCGCCACTGTTTTCTTGTAAATAGAGTAAATTGGGATGAGAATTATCTGATCCAGCTTTGAACCAGTACACCCTGTTATCTGCTGGACATGTTTTCCTCTCAGAGTAAGCAAGAACTGAACACTGCAGAGTCTTTTGGGTCTCTGACTGAATGGCAAAAGATGGAGAATCCTCCAGAAAAACAGTTACATCTGATTCTTTTCCTGGAAAAAAAATAAAAGTTTTACTCTCACAACCAGAAGATTATTACTCACAAGTAAAAGTGTGATTTTCAAAATACGTTATTGCATTTACCTCTAATTTGTAGAAATGTTCCATTCATAAATATGAAGTCAAGTTGTCTGATTTTAACACAGTAGTAAAGTCCAGTGTCGTTTCGCTTAGCGTCATTAATATGAAGAAGAAATTCTCCATCCTCTTGTTTGGTTTGAATTCGAGGAATCTTTGACTCTTCATCATACTCAAAGTTAAATGTTGCTCCAAGAAATTCTGGCCAGTTTCCAGAAACCAGTCGGATCCAGTACAGAGTTTCTTGGTAGAGAGCAGAGGTCTGGAGAGGACAGCTTAGGTTCACCTTTTGTCCAGCAGTCACAGTTTTTACCTCAAAATTATTTTCTGTGCAAACTGAAAATAAAACCCACAATTCAGTTTATTATTTAAAAACAACTCAATGTAACACAGAGACAAATATGCATAAGAAAAATGCCTTCAGAGCTAATTATTATTGTACATTTTCTGTTTGTGAATATACTTACATGCAAAATTGAACGTGAGCACTGCATAAAATAGGAAAAGCATTTTTGTAATAATCCACTATAGCGGCACATACAACTAAGAGGCGATTGTAAGATGGACCCTCCTAATATAAAGTTGCAGAGTGGGAGTGAACAACTTCACAACAATCTGATTGGCCTTTTTAATCATGAGGTTTCACTGTACTACAACCACAGTGGAAATAATGTAAATCTTTTTTCCAACCTTAACACTTGAAACAAATGTGTACACTTTCTTTATGGTGAATTCCTTCACCAGTATATATGAAGCTCTGCAGAGGCCTGGTAATTCATCTGATTGAGGTCAATTGGAGAAGAAAAGATCCAGGATGATAGCTCTTGAGGACTGAAGCTGAACACCTCAGGAGTGTTGAACTCCACTACCCTCACTCATGTTTAGTAATACTTGAATCCTCCGTGGTAACCACTCGGGGGTGCCTAAATGCTTGCTGTCACCAAGCAAGGCCTAATTTCACAAAGCTTCTCCTTGGAGCTGGAGTCTCCAGCCAAGCTTTGCCTCACAGAGCAGCTTCCCCGACGCCTCCCCAGCTCAGCTTCTTCAGACTAGTGGCAGCAAGAAATAACAAACTACTTATACGAACTACTTTTCAGTTCATAGCTCCAAAGAAGGGTTGTAAACGGCATACTTGATGAACATTGTTGTGATGATGTGCTGAAGGTGGAGAGTTTGAAAGAGTAGGAACTCCTTAAAGAGGCAGAGTCACAATTTTAAGGTATTACATTGCAATGTCAAGTTTCTGTTACTTATGTCTGGCAGATGCTATTGACCTCTTCATCTCCTCTGCTTCTCCTTGCATAGTTGTTGGGGTAAAAGTGAGGTGTCTGTCTCCAGTCATTGGGTAAGAGGAAATACACCCACTACAACACAAATAATAAACAACCATGCACACAGATTTAGTCTTAGGGCAGTTTAGAGAGACCTATTAATCTAAAGATCACTTTTTTACTGCACTATCAAAGGAAGCCACATTACTCAGACAGAACCCACTCATGTATGAGGAGAACATGCAAAGTCAATACAGAAAGGCCCAGCCAGGCCCTTCTAACTGCAAGGTAACAGTGGTACCAACTAACTTTTTTCATTAATAAAAGGTAACAGGTACTAGTTGTTGTTTTTTTTTTGTTTTGTTTTTTTTTAAAGTCATGTATTACTCCTGTATAGTCTGTCACATAAACTTCCAATAAGATGGGCTGAAGTTTGTTATTGTAATATGGGCAAAGGTGAAAATGTTTAAGTCATATTAAAACTTTTCTAGGCTCAGTAACTATGCTAACTTAGCTGCTGACTGCAGAGAAGTTGAGTCATAGAAAAGGTTCTGTTGTAGCAGTGGCGCAAAAGGTGGCTATGCAGTGTATGCAACACATAGGGGCGCTGCACTAGAGGGGGCGCAAAATCGATGTGGGAATTTTTTTGTCTAGTCAGCATTTTATGTGCTTAACAGCTGATTGTGTATGAAATGGTCAATAACAGAGGAACAGCACTGATTAGGCGCCCCTCCCCTCCCTGCCAGCCGTTCTCCCTTCCCATATAGGTAGCTTGGTGAGATGTTTGCATCCACCTCAAAAATATGTAGTTGCGCCCCTGTGTCGTAGTCACACCCATTACATCTGAATGTGATTAACAGTAGACATGTGAAAATATCATGGAGGAATTATAATTACTGTAATAGCCCCTATAATAATAAATAATTTTGTAGAAATGTTCCATTCATAAATATGAAGTCAAGTTGTCTGATTCCCCAGCAGGGAAATAAATTCCCTGCTGGGATGAATAAAGTAATTCTATTCTACAAATTACTTGACAATACATATTTTATCTTAGGTCAAATTATAAGAACATTGAAAATCTTTATTACGCACTTTAAATCTCTCCTTATGAGTAAATAATAAAGCCATAAAACTTTGCTTTGTTTTTTAACAGAAGGTTTTATCTGCTGCAATTTCCAATGTTTCAGAACAGCCTGTGTTATTTCCATGATACAAAACTCGATGGCCAAAGGTGACAAGAACTTAAACAGTTTCTGAAACAAACCACAACACTTGTGTGACTGAAGGGTGTTTGTCCCACTGCAAAGTCACACCTCACGTTTCCTGTTTGTTGGCTATTGCTTGCAGTCTCAGAAATGCACCATGTGCACGTACAAAATGAGCACACACCCTAAAAATCGGAAAGGAAGACCACAAATTTGTTTAAAATACATATACAAGTTAAGTTGGGTTCATTTTACTTTGACTCATTCTACATTAATGGCTCCAACTTTTTGTTGCTTGTAGCAGGCTATTGAAACTGAAGTTGGACTTCTGCGAACACGTGTTTTATTTCCTGTTAAGCTGACTGCTGTAGTGAGAAAAAGAAAGAGCCACAGAAACAGACCCTCACTCTCAGATGAGTAGTCATCTTGTGAAGTGATTAGAAAGTAATTTTTTGGTAAATGATTATAGATTAGAAAATCTGTTTCTTTCTGCAGTTAAAGAAAAAATGTGGTGTATACATTTGAACAGATTGTTTAATGCAGTGGTTCCCAAAGATTTTCTTCTGGGACCCCCAGAGGTTCCCAAAGATTTTCTGGGCCTCCCTATGGATTACAATAAAACCCCACTGAAAAAAGAAAAAAAAAAATCAACTGGGCACAGACATCGTTCAGTCAGACATAAACCTACAGTATATACATATTTTGTTTTCAAACTCCACTGAAGTTTATTTCACACGTCAGGCTGCAACAAAACACACTACAGACCATCTTTACAGTGAAACACTTTTGTGTAACTGTTTTTTTTTGTTTGTTTTGTTTTTTTCATTAATCCATACCGCTTCCAGCGCCCCCTCTGCAATGGCACTGCACCTCCCATAGGGGGCGCACCCCACACTTTGGGAACCACTGGTTTAATGCTTTTGGTATTATGCTTTTCTTCATGTAGCAGAAATATTAAAATATCAAAATAATTCTGCAGTTAAAAATAGAATATAGTAGAAAACATGAACTAATTAGTGTATTTAAAATCATTCTTTAGTTTTACATTTTGCTATGGATGACAAATCACTAGACCTCAAGGCCCTGATGGGTGTGTAGGGATGTAATAGTTCAGAGACGTAGATTTTCATTTGTAAGTGCAGGTCATGGTCTATCTTCTTAAATTAGAATAGTAAAGTTTATATATATGTACTTGGTCCTGTCAGCTGGTTTCATTTGCAGCTGTGCTCATCTCACATAAATAAAAAAGTCTACAAGTGTAGAAAGGAACTCAAAAAAAGCAGCACCCAAATGAACAACAAGCTTTATTCATTTTTCAAGAAAAGTGTAATATATTGTATAATTATTTAGGAAAATCCTTGATTAAAGCAACTTCAAGAAACTGAGGACTGATATGGTGGTGAGAAAAGGAAGAAAAAGTCAAATAAATTCAGAATATAAACAAAATAGCAGTAGAAAAAAAACAAATGCAGTTAAGATTAGCTACAAAATAAAATAATCAATAATAATTAATAATCAAAATATCAAAGTACTGGCGTATCCAAAAAAAGATAACAAAATCTATGAAAATCCAAAAAATCCCAAAGAAAAACAGGTTTACTTTGTTTCACTGTGTTGCTTGAAATTAAAACTTTAGGGATTACATGCTAAGATAAATCTTTTTTTTTTTTCCTGCATAACAGGTCACTTTCTCTACTTCCTTTACATCCCACTTCATCATCCAGTACAATATTTAAAATGTAGCTCCAGAAAATTTCACATAACATATCAAATCAAGCATGACACATTCATCCAATTGGTCCAAACCTTGATTGTTAAATTTAGGAATCTAATTTTAGATGTGCCACAGGCACAAAACACTTAAATGAAATGGCTTAATTATCTCCTTGTGTAGATAAATTCTCCAGAGTCTTGCTAATGACCTAATTATTCTATTCAGGTGTGGTGCAGAGTCACATCTAAAAGTAGCAGAGCAGTGGCCCTCTAGGACTGGAGTTTGACACTTGTTCCCTAGTGCATCCTGTTATTTCCTTGGTAAAAAAAAAAAAACAACAAAAACAACTATATGATCAAAACTGATAAGAACTTGTTTTTAATAAACAGTGTCTGAAACAAACCACATCACGTTTTCTGTTGGTTGGTCATTACTTGAGGTCTCAGTATGTGCATGTACAAAATGAGCACACATACACGCACACCCCCGCACGCACGCATGCACACATAAATATCGAAAACACAAAAAAACATCAAAATACAAAAATATGCATGCTGCACTCAGATGAACAATTAGCTTTAATTGGTCATTGAAGGATCTGCTCGGGAAATTCATGTTTCAAGCAACTTATAATTCAAAATACCTTAGAAAACTAAACTTAACAGGGAACTAATAACAATACTAAATGTATGTTTGGGTATTGAGAAACAGATTTCTGATGGAATGGTGAGCAGAGGAACAAAAGATGAAGAAAATGTCAGTAGAAGAATAAAATTGTTGCAAAAAACATACATTTTCACAGCATAACATACATTCTCTTTGTGTATGTTATGCTGCTTAATGACCAAACACAATATTTAAAATGCAGTTCCTCAAGTTTCACATAACATATGCAATCAAACATGACTCAATAATCCAAAACTAATTGATCTGAACTTTGATTGTTAAATTTAAGAATCTTGTTGATGACCTACTTTAAGGATCCAGCAGTCTGGTGACACTATGAATGAATCCAAAAGTAAATTAAAGAAAAGTTGAAATCAGCAAGACACTGGCATATAATTTGTACATGATGAAATGTTAAATTATATATATTGTATTTACAGTCGTAGACACTTTCTTCAAAAAAACAGTACATACTGTCTTACATTGTGACATTATTTAATACATGTGAAACACATGTTACATGGCAGCTATAACCCAAAGGCTTTTATAGCAGTATAAATCTTCTCTCTTTGAGCTGATGAGTTTATTGGTCCACTCTCCTGTTTCATCACAGTGAAAATGACAGCAGTGTAGATCCATTTGCTCTCATGTCCCTATAAAAATGATTGAGCAAGGAAATGTTATTAAAATAGTGTTAAGAAAGTAAGTGAATATTTTATGCTTTACCTTTAGTCTTTCCTGACTGCAGTGTTTATGCAGCTCAACACCATCTGGATCATAAAATAAACTATGGTTATAGAAAGAAAACTGCTCTTGCTGCAAACTGAATATGTATTATATAGTACCTTGACAGGAGTCACTTTTCTTTTTGATGATTATGCATATAAGGACAACAATAACCGTCAGGCTTATAGCCAAGACAGTGCACAGAAGAAATATGACAACTTCCAGTGACCGTGAACTGGATTCTGACAGTACTGACTTCTGAACAATAGTGCTGTTTAATATCCCCTCTGTGTTTCCTGTATGAAAGCAATAACAAACAATTAACTTTGATAAAATATTGAAAACAAATTTTCACATTATCCTTGTTACCAGGACTGTACAGTATGATGGAATCTTAAAAATCAAGACTAAACTTAACCTTGATAAAATTATGGTCAAGTCATCAGACTACAGCTAAGTGCTTGTAAGTTACATCCTTCATTAGATTATTTTTTAAACACTTTCACCACATGCACAGAAAACCTCATCATTACAAAAACTACATGCTTAATATCAATACTACATGTTACAACTTAAGTAGTTGCTAATTATCCAGGTAAGTTTTGATTAATGTAAATATCAGTTAATTTGTAATAAGATTCGCCAAAGCAAGTTATTCAGTACAAATGGAAATAATTTCAAAAATCAAAAAAATGAAAAATACTAAACAAAAAATAGGCTGTGCCGATCCTGTAACCCTTTGAAATGGACAAAAAACATTAAAAGAAAAGTTTTATATGAGGGCATAGCAACACTGCAAAGCTATAATAATACTGTAGTTAAGAAAAAATTAATAAAATGAAAATAAGAAATTAATAAAATATTCAATTTTCAGATACAGGAAAAAAAACAGCAACACACTCAGAATACCATAGTTCTCATGTTGGTAAAACAACAGAAGTCCAACTGCTTTAACTCAATACTTACAGTGTTTTTGTATCGTTAGGGTATTAAAATGATTCAAACCAGAGACTATATATCTACCTTTTACCATCAAATAAGTCCCAGTCCATGTAGATTCAGTCCAGCCTATAAGAGCGCAGTGATACATTCCTTCATCTTGTTGAATTGTCCTCAGGATTGTTAGATTTCTAATTATTCCATCATTTGTTGCTCTGAATCTTGAAGTAGCAAATTCTGGTCCGTAACTGGGATCAACATTTTTTGGCTGCATTACGATTAATTTCAGAGTATCTCCTTTACTTTGCTTGTACCATTGAAGCCACGTGCTGGTCTGAAAGTTTTCCATAGTACCACAAGTAAAAGTTACAGGTTCACCAAGCTGAACGGAGACTGCTGGAACCAAGGCATCTGGGTAAAGTAACAAAAAAAGAAGTAATCTACAATAAAAATCATTCAGTAGGAAAATTATTGAAACGAACATCTAATTTTGCTACTTAATATAAATCTCAGTTAATATAACTTACAACCCTGGTGAAGGAGAATCAGTGTGACCAGCAGCAGACGCATCTCGAAACTGGCCTGCTTGCGTGTCCTGATTATCCTTTTAAGAGACGAAAGGAGGTGTGGTGTGGCAAGAGTAAAAACGCACATGACCTATAATAAAAGGCCGTTTCCTGCCACAAGATCTCTTTAGAAAAATGCTATATATTCCTATTGAAATTACAATAGCCATGTAAGTAATGATTTGACAAAAAAAATAGTACAAGATGAAGATAATTATTATCTGTAGTAGTAGCAGTGGTATTTGTATAGTCGTATTTCTGTATCATTTGTACTGCATTCTATATCAATTTTTAAAAATCTGAAAGAATAAACCCTGTACTTATATTGATTTAAAAAATCTATTAATTGGCACCAACCACTCCATCACAACAAATGCATTTCCCTAACAACCTTTAACCACCACCACATCTACTCCATTAAAAAATTTTGAGAAACTGCAGAGACCTGTACGGAAGAGGATTAGGGCCACAGAAAAAAAAAGAAAAGAATTCTGAGATTAAAGTCAGAATTCTGACTTTAATCTCAGAATTCTGACTTTAATCTCAGAATTCTGACTTTAAACTCAGAATTCTGACTTTAATCTCAGAATTCTGACTTTAATCTCAGAATTCTGACTTTAAACTCAGAATTCTGACTTTAATCTCAGAATTCTGACTTTAAACTCAGAATTCTGACTTTAATCTCAGAATTCTGACTTTAATCTAAGAATTCTGACTTTAATCTCAGAATTCTGACTTTAATCTAAGAATTCTGACTTTTAACTCAAAATTCTGACTTTAATCTCAGAATTCTTTTTTTTTTTTTGGTGGCCCTAATCCTCTTCCGTAGACCTGGGCATTATATTCTCTAGGATTATTATCATACCCCAGACTGCAGATTTAGGTTTAATGTGATATTTTACTTCTACTAACATTTTTCTTCTAGAAGCAATATTTATGTTTTGGAATGAGCCAACTAATGTCTCAGTTTGTATATGCAGAGAAAACTAAAGATATCAGAGACGGCACAGAATTCTTCTGAGTTTATCACCAAAGATTAAAGTACCAGTGAAACCTAAAAAAAACTTTGTCAGCAATTAGAAAAGGGGTTCACAACTTTAATGCCAATAAAGATTTCTCCAGTTATTACTAGAAGGATAACGACAACTTGAAAACAGATAAACACAGGAGTGATTTAACTTTTACTTTGTTTTATTGTCTTTTGGGAGATTCGTGTTTCATTTCTTGTCAAAAGTTAAAGCAGTTTATAACACATTGTAGAAGTGTTAATATCCTTTACAGAACTGTATACAGTAGAATGAGTTTATTCCTACTTGTTATTTTTGGTAGTAGTTTTGAGTACCACCATTTTCCTATCATTCCTATGTTCCTTGGAGAGTTGAATGAGTTAGTATCGACTGATCACCTATTAGTATAAATAGCTCAAAAGAAAGGGCTATCAGTGGTTAACATTATGGTTAAAAACAAATAATAGGCTTGCAATTAATTGTTGAATAATGGTTTAGATTCATATTATTCTATTCGATAAACTACTAACGTCCTCTTAGACCTTCTTCCTGTGTCGTAGTGTGGATCCCGTCCAGAAGAGGGTGCTGATGCTCCTCCTTTAATGGAGTCAGTTGTTAGCCGTCAGAGAAACAATCATGGTGGAGGCGTCCTAGAATAGGAGAGTGTAATGCTCCAAATTCATGTGGGATGTGAAATGCGCAATTCTGTTTTGAATATAAACACTCGACAAACTCCATAAGTTTCACCTTAAATATACGGAGCAGTGTCAACTTCTCTACCAAATATTGCTGATGTCCAAGGAAAGGATATGAGGATGTGATGACAGAAACGCAGAGGCATTGTGTGAGGAAAAATATATAATAAGATAGAAAAAGACATGATGGCGATAAGAAAGATTGGTTTTGAGGGGTTTTGTGAGTAAATGCACCTCAAGGAGCCAAGTTTTACCATTCCATAGCCATCCCTAGTTATCATTGTGATTTCCATGCTACCTTAGTAGATGTTGGTCATACTTAATGTATGATGCTTTTCTTGGTTCAGAAACATTGAAAATACTTGCTTATTTAGTTCTGATTAAAGTTGAGTAATTTTTTTTTTTTTTTTTTTTGAAGACTGACAGACTTTTTACTTTTATTTAACAAAGACACAATGTTCCAGTGTTCAATAGTTAGGACAATAATTATTTTTTTAAAAATACAGAAAACACAACCAACTGCTAAATGCCACAACACAAGAATTAAAGTCCACAGGATGAGGTTTGGTTCTACTCTGTCTACTGTATGTTAACCAAGGAGAGTAAACTCTCACCAAATAATTGATTAAAATAAAAGTGTTATATAAAACACCTACAACATCCTAGATGAAAACCTTTTGCATATTTGCAATAATTTATACAATTTTATGATGATTTAACTGAATGTATAAAGACTATTGTTTTTCTAGTTATTTTTTGTTAAAAACCAATAATTAAGAGTAGAGCATTATAACTACCCCACATTAATTTCAAAAGCACAATTTAATGTGTTGCATGCAGATTAACTTTAGAAACTATACATTTAATATAAAGTTGGAGTTGAAGATATTTAAATACATGGAGGTAATTCAATTTTAAATCTTTCTACTTAATATATTTAACATAAAGAATCTGTCATGTAGGCAAAATCATTAAAGTATTTAACATTCTGATTTTACACACTTCACTTTCATTAGAAGTTCAAATTTAATCCATAAATCTTTATTTTTGATTAGTAACAGCATAAACATGTATTAATATTTGCATTCCCATGCAGGTTTACACACACATGTTCACCCCGATCCTTTAACCTGTGAATACACAATTTCAGTCATCAGCTCTCTCTTCTGCTTTCCTCTTGATGCTCTCCCTTCAGAGAAATGTAATGCAGCGTAGTTCAGACCAGCTCCATCTTCAATCTGTTTAGAAAAATGTATTTTCATTTCAAATGTACCTTTTAATGTTCCGCTTTTTAGCATTTCAAACCACAAATTTGGCAGTAGAAGTAGTGTTATTACTTACAACGTCCTCTGGTTTTTGGTTAATATTGCCTCTTGTTTGTGAAGAAGAGCTTTCTGTAAATATAGAACAAACAGGATTTCTTATTTTGAGTGTACTTATTTATTCCTAAAAAGTTAAATTATCAATTCTTGTGCTCTAATCACTTCTTCAAAACCTACAACTCAGTGACTAACACAAACCTTTATAGCGTTGACATGATGATCTTTGCATTCGAAAGCAGAATAGAGCAATATTACCAGTCAAAGAAATGGCCAAACAGATTACTGTGACCAACAGCATGCTGATTTTTGATGTTTTATCTGGAGAACAAAGGAAAAGAATGTCATTATTTCTATAATAGATCATTTATTTGTTCTGATTTTGGCTGTTTTGTAGAATACTTTAACTGGTATAAACAAATTCATACCATATCTAAGACTTGTTCCATTTCCAAATACTATCTGTCCACAAGTGGCCACAGCACAGTAATACATCCCGGCATCAGAGGAACTGAAGCTCTTAGAGAAGTTATAAATACATTTCTCCTGAGAGTCAAACCTCTTATCACAATTTCCAGCTTTTTTTCCATCAGTGTAGATCATATCTGGGTACGCTTTATTTGATCCGGTTTTGAACCAGAACACACGAGGTTCTTCTGAACAGGTCGTATTTTTTGAATCGGAGAGGACGAAACACTGCAGGGTCACCAAGTCGTCTGGATGATGGGGATGAAAAACTGCTGGCTGCTGAACAACAGTGTAGCTCATGGTCCTCTCAGAATTTACTATAAAAAATGAGAAAACAAATATCCTTTGATTATGATAATCTACATTCTGTACACCTACGAATTCAAAGAAATTGGGATATTAGATTGGTAACTTTCATCCTAAAGGAATTATTTCAGATATGTTGAAGTTATATTGTCTCAAATATATGGAGAACAAGGTGGTTTTTTGTTCAGATTAAAATGCGGGGCAGATGAAAAATAGTCTCTAACACATAGCTATGACAAATTAGATTTTATAAAAAATATATGTAAAAAATATATACAAGATTACAAATAGTAATTAAATTAAAAATAATGGCCTTTTTCTACATTTGGCAGAGTTTATTGGTTTTGGAAAAATAAAACAAGCTTTGAACCGTATTAGTGTGAGCAACTTTTTATCCAAAAGTATTTGCAAGCATTTTTATAAAGACAGTTTCATTGTACATTTGTTTTAAAATTGATTGTGTACTTGTGTAAAATATTAAAATAAAATGAATATTCATCATCATCTATCTATGTCCATCTGTTTTCATTGGACATTAAGATACACAGCAACAATGAATTTGTGAGCTTTTTATATTGTTTACCTTGTATCGACAAATAGGTTCCACTGCAGGTAGATCCATACATGTCCGTTTGAATACAGTGATACATTCCTTCATCTTGTTGCACTGTTTTCAAAATTGTTAAATTGCTCATTTTATTTGTGTTTCTCACATCAAATCTGGAAGTTGAGAATTCTGGTCCATAAGTGGGATTTATGAGATTTTGCTGACTCACAATCAATTTCAGAGTGTCGCCTGCATTCTGCTTGTACCAGTGAATCCATGTGGTGCTCTGAAAATTGTCAGTAAAAGCACAAGTCAAAGTCACAGGTTCACCAAGTTCAATTGTGACCACTGGAGCCAAAGTATCTGCAATATGGAAAAAAGATGCAGGTGAAAATCATGTAAATCAATAAGGTACAACATGAAAAGATGTTTACTTTGAACCAAAAAAGATCTTTGACAATATATAACAAAAAAATTTTCTTTCAAAATTTATACATCTGTATTACTTACATCCTTGATGAAGAAGTGACAGTATGAGCAACAGCAGAGTCATCGTCACAATGTCTTCAATCTGATTCTTGATCCTTTAGTGACCTGGGGAGGCGTGGCAGTCTCAAGTGTCAAATGCATCTGATTGGTTATCGCAAAATATGCAATAACAAGGCATTTCCTGTTTGTACAGTGAGCTTCTATTCTGGGTTTTGTGCTTTCATGTAGCAATTTGAATATTTGATGGGTTTTTTTGTTCTGATCTATAGGTAGCACATGGGTCAAGAACTACAAGGAAGGTTTTTCATAGCATGGCAAAACTTTCTTACGCAGATAATTACAATGATTTTTATGCCATGAGCTTTTCAGTAGCACCACCAGCAGGTTAGCTTTTCTTTTGTCTTTGAAGACCACAATGAATACAAATAATTTACAGGTATAATAGATTATCAGATGTTGAAATGTTACTACAGTGCATACATCATCATATGTATGATGATGTATGCATCAGAGAAGGGGAATCAATAAATATTTAAAGTATTAAAGAAATCACATGCTGCATTTCTATTATTTAAAGGGGTTTAGTAATTTAAAAAAATATGTTTCAACCAAAGACAACTGTTAGAAATAGCATCATCATCCAACATAATTTGATGATGACGCTACAGCTTTTACAGCACTTTCATTATTTCCTGTGACTATCATTGGTTACACATAAAACCATAGAGTGAACAGTTTTACTGCACAGGTCATCTATGCAGGAGACATGAGTGAACTCTGTGGTAGTAAACAAGTAAAGATCAAAGGTTTCACCTTTCT
Organism: Xiphophorus maculatus; assembly: GCF_002775205.1. Taxonomy (NCBI): domain Eukaryota; kingdom Metazoa; phylum Chordata; class Actinopteri; order Cyprinodontiformes; family Poeciliidae; genus Xiphophorus; species Xiphophorus maculatus. The sequence goes on along the minus strand of NC_036465.1, from coordinate 11,833,715 downwards.
AAAATGCACAAAAAGCTAAGGTAGTGAAGTAAAGGACTAAATCTCAAAGTCATATCATCATAAGAGGGGAAGGCTCATCTTAATGACAGAAACAATATTGTCTGTCACAACAACACCCAGTTATAACATTAAGTAGCTAAATGAAAAAAAAAAAAAACATAAATGGAAGCATACCTGGAAAAATGCACAGCAGTGACAGTAAACATGGTCACAGTGCGCAGAGTGCACAGAGGAGTACATTTTAGTGGTACCTTGATTCTTAATTTGTCTTGAAAACAATTGTTATTAGATGAAATGACCAACTGTTTGCTTGGGAATGTTTCAAATTATACCTCTACTAAATTTCTATGTATCATTTTTTTACATACATTTTGCACAGTAAATGGTCAGCCTGTATTGTGGTTTGCTAGAGGTTCTGGATTGCCACAGCATATTTTCGGAAGGCTATTCACTTCACGAAGTCCATTTTTCACAGTCTGCCATATTCATTTACTCTCTCGTATTAATATGAGTGTTTATTTTTAGATCTGTAGATTATTTTCTGGAACGTTCCATTTATTTTGATACCAGAACAAAACAAATAAATTCTGTAGTTCCTGAGATATGATGAATCGTCTTGGAGCATATCCTGGTTTCCATCCACAAAGCTGCTTCTCTTGGCCAACTACAATCTTGGCTTCGAAACATTAACTGATTGGACAGCAGAAAGACTATTTTTATGTGCAAGTTGTGTAAAACAGTTAGCCTATTGCCAAAGTTATTAAGACCTAAAATACAATCGTGACACAAAACATGCTGTAGCAGCACAGACGTCCCCAAAGCTAAAGGCAGTATCCACAGTTCATGTAAAGAAGTATATTTCTAAAGACGTTAGATGAATGATAGTTGGTTCCTGAAACACTTGAAGCTTCCTCCCCAATCTGCCTTTCTTAATCCTTCCTCCTGTTACTCCTTGAGTTTCCACTGGATCCATAAGTAGGAAAAACTTAAAAAATATTAAATAAGATAGCAACAGAGTTGGGAGGTAAATAATTACTTTTGCTTAATTACATTTATTTGAGTGAGTTTTTTGGGGGGGGGAAATCCTTTAGGAGTAGTTTTTCTACACAGTACATTTTACATTTTGTTACATGAATTATTTTAACTTTTATTTGAGTAAAAGTTTTGGATACTCTATCCACTGTGAATAATTTTACTGAATCAAATTTGAACATGTTTTTACTAAAAAATGTGCCATATACAGACTTACAACTACAGCTTAAAGTGAGAACTCTGGATTGAACACAGCTTGTTCTAATGTTAGTTTATATCTGTTGAGCCTGCTGAGATATTTGAAAGTCAAAAAGATGCAGTAAAACTGCATATTGTCACCATAAGTACTAACATATGGATACATGACCTACAGTAACTATTAGTTTTATATAATTTTTTATTGAAAAAAAATGGAAATGTTTCTCTTCTAAGTCAAAATGGAAAGGGAACAGAACACAAGAGATACAACCTTAACAACTGTAGTAAATAATCCAAGAATGATCAGAAAGTACAGATTAAACCAAAAACAGCACATATGGATTATTATAAAGTATTACTAATACTACTAAAACAAAAACAGCCACAGTTTCCTCAGAGGAATACAAAGTTTAGATGTAGGATGTAAAGGATAGATGTAGAAACTTTTGTCTTGTGTGTTATTTTTTATTTTCACAAAACCACTTCCTTAGATTTACATCAAAAGGTACAGTCATGACAAAAACATCATTATGTAATGAAATATGTGTATCTGCTTTGTCCTCTTACACCACTGTGGGTTATGTCAGACGACCAGGTTCTGCTGGAGGTTTTTCCTGTTAAAGGGGAGGTTTTCCTCTCCACTGTCACTGCATGCATGTTCTTTATGAGGGATTGCTCTAAAGTCAATGACACAACACAAACAACTGTCTGCTGTTGCTACATGTTGCAAGAGCAGACAATTATTGACTGTGAATGCTGCAAGTCAAGAACTTAATTGAGTCTTAAATTGGAAAGTTTTAAAACTAATTTGAAAATTAATTGAACCTAATTGAACTTTGTTCAATTGGAATTTATGCATAATTGAATTTAGATGACTTTGTTGTAAAGTGCTATGAAATGACGTAGTGTGAAATGGCACTATATAAATTGTAACCAGAGTATTTTTTTCCAATTTCTGTTATATTTACTTTTATTTATTTTATTTATTTAAATATTTATTTTAAAATAAAATCCTCCTATCCTTATTTTTTTTTAAAGCACAAAAATTAATTAAAGAACAAACACCATTAAGTGTGTCTGTTCTCGCGTGGTTTTAGTGTCGCATAACTAGCTGTACATCAGCATCTTAATGGACCTTACCAAGCTCCGCCCACAACCGACCCACGTGACCGCAAGTCTCACAAGCAAAGCCTCGCAGCGTGTTATTTCTATGTAAACATGACTGATTAGTGCATCATTTCTAGCGGATTTTCACGATATATCAGCTACTAAATGGACAGAGGAACTAACAAGTTCATGTCATCATCTGGGAGGAGGTTACTGGTTTCTCAGACACAAGTTGGTTGCAAACCTGAGGCCAGCAGGTGTCAGTCAGTTATGGTAGATCTGAAATTTGGTTTGATGACGTCAATATGAGAGGCTACAGACTGATAGGAGGAACCAAAGAGCTCTGTAAAGGTAAAGGCAAATCTTCTGAAGCTGGGATATAATTCATTTAATTTCACATAATTACCTCGGTAGAAGCCATTTGTTTGTTAAAATTTTATGAAATATATTTGCTCTATTTGATGTTTGTTGTGAATGACGTAAACTCACAAACGAACGAGGTAATTAGTCCAAGGTTTAGAAACTACAGCGGCTGTAATGCGCCACAGCAAAGGTAAACAAAGGTAAAATAACCCGAACAGGTGATCAACTCAAAACCACTCTTACCTTTTTACTCTCTCTCTCTCTCTTTGTAGTTTAAGGACACCTGTTACCGTGGCAACCGCCTGCTCCCCGCAAGACGAGCAAAGATTACGTTAGAAACATAACATTCAGTCCGTTATGATATCAATTTTCCAGGCTTGATATTTATTTCTCGATTATTAATCAGCGCTTTTTTGATATTGTCAAAACCCAGGGTTGATTATCAGGTTCCTGTTTCAGATCCAGATCCTGGATTCTGATGCCAACTGGACCAGACTGGCGAGCTAAACCATGCATCGAATCGAGAGAAACATCACATCCTGTCAACTCCTTCCAGTCTGGAACAAGGTATTCAAGCCCAAAGCCACACTTTCACCTTCACTCTGGACTAGACCAATTGGATATTTTTCCATCATCTCTCTTACCTCCACCAAGGAGCTGAACTGTTAAGTGTTTTAGATAAAGGAAAAAAAAAAAAATCATATTTTATGGACTATTTGAAAAACTTGTTTGTATATATTATTATAAATGTTGTTTAATACATTCACTAATTTTGCACTATTTAGTTGTGTGTGTTCTTACAAATTGCCACTCCCTCCAGCAGTCGAACCAATGATTTTTCTGATCTGATTTATTATTAACTATTAATTATTATTAAAGAATTGACAGACTTTTTATTACTCAAAAATACAACATCTAGAATTCAACAACACAGGTTTCAATTATATCAATTCTGTGTGGAAAATCAGAAAGATCCATCTGGATAGAGCTGATTTTTTTCCATTCATTATGCGTTTCACATTCATAAAAGATGTATGATAGGTTTATTTAAACAAAAAAAAACAATACAATATGGTAAGGGTGGCAAACTTGTAATTATTTAAAAAAAAAAAATTCATCACATCTCTCATCTATCAAAGTTTTATTTGAATTCACAACTTTTGTGTGTTAGCAACAGTATGCTCTTTCATCTCAGAAGTGAGGTTTTCAGTGAAAGCTGGCATACGTCACTTTCAAGCTGATCCTTTAACCTGTGAATACACACTTTCTTCAGTCATCAACTCTCTCTTTTTCTTCCCTCTTGATCTTTTGCCATCAGATAAATGTAACGCAGCGTAGTTCAGATCAGGTCCAGCTTCAGTCTATTTAAAGAAACATTTACACTCAGTTATTTTGTAATACTCAGATGTATTGATCTGGATTACAAAAAATAAATTCAGTGATTTAGATAATTACTTACATCATTTTCCATTTGGCTAAAGTTGTTTCTTTTTGGTGAGGAAGAGCTTTCTGTAAAAGTGGCAGCATCACATAATTAGTTGATTTCAATGTATATGCCGTTTTTATTTTATGTGATTTTATTAACATTTTTCTTGTATCTACATCTTTGAAAAATATAATTCAGTCACGGAAACAAACCTTTAACTCGTTGACATGCTGATCTTTGTATTCGAAAGAAAATGAAGACAATATTACAAATTACAGAAATCACCAAACAGATTATTGTGACTATTGTGACCATCAGCATGTTGTTTTCCTCTGTTTTACCTAGAAAACAAAGAGAAAGTATGTCATTCCCTATAACAAGAGCATGTTGATGCTTCAGAAAAGATCACTTTTACTGATTATTTTAGATATTTTGAATAATTGATTTATACAGTCATACCATTTTTAAGGTTCAGTTCATTTGCAAATAATATCTGTCCACATGTGGTCACAGCACAGGAGAGGGTCTTGGCATCAGAGGAGCTGATATTCTTAGACAAGTTATAAAAACATTTCTTTTGAGAGTCAGATGTTTTGTCACAGTTTTCTGATCTTTTTCCATCAATGTAAATCATGTCAGGAAAAGACTTTTCTGATTTGGCTCTGAACCAGAACACACTGGGTTCTCCTGAACAGGTTGTGTTCTCAGAGTCAGAGAGGACCGAACACTGCAGAGTCTCTGAGCCTGTTGGACGGGTGGAACCAGAGGTTGTTGGCTGTTGAACAACAGTGTAGTTTGATGTCCTCTTATATCCTGTGAAATTATATATAGTAAACTTAAATAATACAATTAGAGTACTGCTAGAAAAAAAAGCATTTTAGTGTTATTTGGTAGAGACATATAAACATGTTTGTCTATTTTTTTTAGTTTGGTTCTGTTGAATTATTAGTAATATTATAAATATAAATGGTCAAATACTGAAAAAAGCTAAGTCACAACACTTGGATAAGACAGCTTAAATATGGAACACTTAACTATATTTCATATCGATAGATGTGTGTGTTTGACAAAAGGGGTCTGTATTTTTTAAAGTTCTACAGCTCTAACAATAATTACATATATTTATTTTGTTCTTTATCTTCCAAATTTTATCAAATGTGAAAGATAGTGGTTCCACTATCTTTTTTTTAATCATATTGAAAAGCCAATTTAACCACTATGAAGTTAAGTTTTTATTAAAACAATTCTAAACTTTATCTCCTTTTAAAATGCAAATTATTTAAATTACAATCAAGACTTGTATAATATTACAAACAGTAAAGAATAGAAAAAAAAGTAAATACCAATAATTTTTTGGGCTTCCAACATTTTTGCAGAAATCTACAAACAGGGTTCTACAGTTGTAGATTTCTGCACCTTTTCTTATTGGTTTTATAATTGATTTCATTATTGTTTAATAAGTGATAACATTTTTGGTGTGTGGTTTAGCAGAGTGAATAGTAATTTCCAAACTTCGCTAAGACCAGATCATTTACAACCCAAGTTCTCTAGTTCTTAATATACCCGCTGCAGTAGAGCAAAACATTTCCCAGTATCAAATACAAACTAGAATTTTATCATTTTCTTTATCCTTTGAGAAACAATTTAAATAATATAATAACTGCTGATTCTGGAACTGAAATAAATTTATTTTGCCTTTCAGTCTACATTTATTTCAAATGTTATGTGATACAACACCATAGACAAACAAAAAGGACATGTTATATACAAAAATATTGAAGATAAACTTTGCGTTCTGGTTCTTAAAAGTTACAGACTGAAAATGTGGTCCGAAGATACCTCTACAGACCACATGAGTCATTCTTCTTGTATGCATCTTTCAGAAACATGATCCTGTATAAAGATGCACATGGGTCTCTGAGAGTTAAAATATCTGTAAAATAATGAAAGAGAAGGATGTCTGATTTACCTTTAATTGATAAATAAGTCCCATTCCATGTAGATTCAAGTGTATCCCTTTGAGCACAGTGATACATTCCCTCATCTTGTTGAACTGTTTTGAAAATTTTAAGAATGCTGCTGTCCCCGGTGTTTGCTACATTGAATCTTGAAGCATCGAATTGTGATCCATAGGTTGAGGTTGTTGTTCGCTGCTGCATTACGATTAAATTCAGAGTATCCCCAGCACTTTGCTTATACCAGTAAATCCATGTGTTGCTCTGATATTTCATACTAAACTCACATATCAAAGTCACAGATTGACCAACTTCAGCTGTGACCACTGGAACTGATGCATCTATATCAGGAAAAAGCAGAATTGAAGCAATAAAGAACAACATAAAAAGAAGAATATTAGATTGTTGAAGTGGGTGTACCTGTGTGTGTGAAGTATACATTTCAAACATATGTGAAATGTATGTCTCACATACGTCAACAAGAAAATATTCCATCTCAGTTCATGAAAAGTACTTACAGCCTTGATGAAGAAGTAACAATGTGAGCCATAACAGAGTCATGGTGACAGTGTCTTCGTTCAGAAAAAATATCCTGTAGTAACTGGGGGAGGTGGGGAGATCATGAATGTCAAATGCGTCTGATTGGTTACTTCAGAATATACAATCAAAGGGCATTTCCTGTACAGTGAGCTTCTCTTCTCATTTTTATGATTTATTTCATTTTGTTAAATAGTTTTGGGTTTCCATGCATTGTAAGTAGTTCTCTACTAAAGTCAAAATATAAACAGAAACAAGGTAATGAATAATCATGACAAAATTCTCTGGAACAGGGAACAAAACACTATTCAGTTCCTTCCAGTGGGACTTTTGATACTGGGAGGAGGCTGCTAGTTTCTCATAGTAAGAGCAGTAGGAGCTGGTTGCAAACCCTAAGTAGGCCAGCAGGTGTCAATCTTCATGTGATAAAATGCAAATTAACTTAAATAAATGGATCCAAAACCCAACTGTGGAGGTTCTAGACCAAATTTACCAGGAACGGCAGGGTGAGGCCAGTGTTTTTTTTTTTTTCATGGAGGCACGGAAGAATAGAATGAAACAAACAAAGAAGAACAGGGCAATATTTCATTCTTTATTGTACTGGGAGAACCAAAGAGCCACTTGCAACTCCAGAGCTGTAGGTCAGACAAATTAAAATCCCTATGTTAGTACCTCGTTTGTGAGATATCTGACTTTTTTATATATTGTTCTTATGGATAGAAAAGCACCACAAACCTATGTGCAAAATACAAAAGCAAAACGAGTCAAACATGGGCTTTTGCAGGCCTTCTAAGATATAAACAAAAACTTTTTATAAGAAGAAAAAGGGGGAAAAAATATATCCAAATTATTTGGACTATTTCTGAGTCACAGGGTAATAAAGTTATCTGACAGTTTTGATTGTCTGTTTTTTGTGTTGGTAGTCTGGTTAATAAAGGGCCATTTTCATGTCCAGTTCCATCTTAGCCTTATACAAACAAACATAAACATGCAGCTAATAAATCAATTTTCAATCTGATTTTTGCACCAAAGGGGAAAGGCTCAGTAAATGTGTATAAATTAGCAATTTTAAATTGACATTTGTGACTTTATACAAAATAGACCAGGGTGTATTTGCTAATTTATTCCAAGGGAACACAAAACATACTGTGAGGTATCGCTAAAGAATTCCCCACATCCCATCGGGGGCTCCATACCTGAAAATTAATAAACATATTTATTACAGGTAAAATTTTCAAATGTGTTTAGAAATGCACCTTGACTTCCAAGTGCTCTATTAAGTGTTTCTCTAGAGCTATGCTTTTATGTTAGAAAATCATAATAACATAATTATGGTGATTTTACAGTCGATACTGAAATATTATGTCACAAGTTGTAAGTTAGCAACGTGACTCCTTGTCAGGAGAATTAAGGATTGCTTTTCTGGTAGAGTTAAGTGGATTTCATGAAGGTGTGAAAATCAAGGGTGGAAAGGCAAATAGTTTCTGTTTTGTTTTCTGAAGCAGTACTTTATTTGAACAACCAGGCACCAAATGCAGGTAAGAACTGCTAGTGATGTGGAGTGTTGTTTCCAAATTTCAGCTTGATGTTAGTTCCAGCTTTTCAAACCCACACAGACGCATGATATTTAATCAATGGAAAGTTGAAAAGGGGAAATTTTCAAAAATTAACTTAATAGAGACTAAAAATGATTAGGCAATCAAGCAACTGGTGAAGACGAGCACAGATTCTCATCACTTGATTGCTGATGATCGACCGGTTAGTGTTTTGCAGGCCTTCTAAGATATAAACAGAAACCTTTCATAAGAAGAAAAAGGGGAAAATATATATCCATATTATTTGGACTATTTCTGAGTTGTCCAGAAATAGTACTGCTGCTTCAGAGAAAAAAGGATGACTTAGAATATGCAGAAGACCAGAACAGTCCTGAATAATGACATCTGGATTTGGGCTCTAAATGAAAGCCAGAGATTACGCTTTTGATGGAGTTGTTTAACTTCCTGGGAGAACGTTTAGACAGAGTCTATGAAACATTAGTCTGGTCATTGCTTTCCTATGCAATTCTCCTCAGTTGCTGTCTCTCTTCAGTCCTCCTTCTGGGATTTCTCGCATTGAGCTGGATTACTCCTGTAGAATTTCAGTCTGGCCAATCGGCAAACAGAAGGAGAAGTTGTGAACGATGACGATGATTTTGTGCGTTTTAGAATTTTAGTCTGCCTGCAGTTTTGCAATGGCAGCTGAAGAAGTGAACAAAGTCATTCAGTCCATGTTGGCCATGCTTCAAAATATTTAACATCAACCTCCGCTTCGTTCAGCTCAGCACTTTGTTTACAGTGCAGGCAATTTCCAGGAAGCTTCATATTGTCGAGTTAGCGCATTACACATGTCTCAGACAAACCTTGGTGATTAGGTCAAATATAAAATTTCAATAGTCCATTCCTCAGGGAACCAATAGTTTCTCAATAGCTGTGGGAGAAAATAAGACAGTGATGAATGGCACTTGAACCTTCATCCTAAATCATGTGGAATACAAATGTAGATGCATTAAAAGCAGCATACAGTCTTCCTAGATGTGGTGTGGCTAGATGTTCAACGAAAGGCACATAGTTTCTTTATATCTGGACTCATGTATCTGATGTGTGTAAATAAGACTAGAAGAACAAATTGACTTTCTGATGTCAACTCAAAATTAACATTTTCTACTTTAGGTCAGTTAGGTTTAACCATTTCTAAATGCTTGATAAATGCTAAAATAATCAAATGTTGCTTTCTTCAAAATCAGAAGTTCACCTAAATTTCCGCAGTATTTAATAAAAATGTATTTGAAACTGTATGACTTGGGTTCAACATTTTGTGTATCCTTCAACAACTTCTCACAATAATTTACTGGAGTTTTGGCCCATCTTGATGTGACCAAATCAGGTTTGCTTCCACCACACTTACACACAACTTTGCCAGTTCTGACCACAAATTTGATGGTCTCAAAAAGTAGTTTTTTGTTCACATGTGCTTTTGCAAACTTTAGTCTTGTGTTTTATCTTGCTTTTGGTGTGTTGATGTCCTCCTCTTTTCCTCAGAGGACTCTTTCCTCTGTCGATAAGAAGATGATACAAACATTTCTAAAAAAAAGAATAAAATTGCTCTCTGAAACACAGAATCTGGCTCTTCCCTGGACAGACAATTGAAACTCTTCAAAACTCAGATACACCATCCACTGTTCAACAGTAAAGAGAGGCCTGTATTGTTGTACTTTTGAAAATCAGATAGATCCATTTGCATAAAGCAGTATTATTTTCCATTTCTAAGACATACATACAGTGAGCCATCAGGTTTAATTTTTCAAACATTATAATATGTAGTTGAATTTGACATAAAATGTTGAAAATGATTTATTTTATTCATTACATCTGTCTTTCATTGAGTCCTGCCTGACTTCACAACTTTTGTGTGTATGTCAGTAACAGTATGCATTTGCATCTCACAAGCAGTTTTCTTTACAAGCTGATGCATATATTCAGGCTGGTCCTTTAACCTGTGAATAAACACATTCAGTCATCAACTCTTTCTTCTTTGCTCTTGATGTTCTCCCCTCAGAGAAATGTAACGCAGCGTAGTTCAGATCAGGTCCAGCTTCAGTCTGTTTGGAAAAACACATTTACATTCAGCTATTTATTTTCTTCATAGTGCTAAACAATTTATATGAACATTACTAAGTACTTACATCATTTACTACTTGGCTAAAGTTGTTTCTTTTCTGTGAAGAGCTTTCTGTAAACATGGAAGCGATACACATGATTACTCAATTTCAGTGGTTTATTTAATGTGATTCTAGAAAAATTCTTTGTACCAAACATCTTTGAGATATATAATTCAGTCATTGAAACGAACCTTTATAGCGTTGACATGCTGATCTTTGTGTTAGATAGCAAATGAAAACAATATTACCAATTACAGAAGTGACCAAACAGATTGTCACCACTAGCATGTTGTTTTCATTTCTATTACCTAGAAAATAAAGACAAACTATGTCATTTCCTCCATCAAGATAACGTTATTGCTTCAGAAAACAATGAGTTATTTTGATTATTTTGGACATTTTGAATACTTCAAATGATGCATGCAAAGTCATACCCTTTCTCTGGTTGATTTCATTTCCAAACAGTATCTGTCCACATGTGGCCACAGCACAGTAGTAAATCCCAGTATCAGAAGAGCTGATATTCTTAGAGAAGTTGTAAAAACATTTCTTCGATGAGTCAGGTCTCTTCTCACAATTTTCAGCTTTTTTTCCTTCAGTGTAAATCATGTTGGGAAAATATTTTTCTGATCTGGCTCTGAACCAGAACACACTGGGTTCTCCTGAACAGGTTGTGTTCTCAGAGTCAGAGAGGACCGAACACTGCAGAGTCTCTGAGCCTGTTGGATCTGAGACCGTCGGCTGTGAAAAAACTGTGTAGTTTGATGTCCTCTTAGAGATCCCTGTGAAATATTATATTGAAACAAAATCAAATAAGAAAACTAGGGTTATGTTTGAAAAATGCTTTTTTTGTATCAAATTTGGCAATAAGAGCTTGATTTGATTTATGGTAAATCTATTGAAGATGTCAGTGAACAAATATATAATATTAGGACACTTAATTCATAGTCATAATATAGACTGATGTATCTGTGATACAAAATGATCAAGTTAAACATCTCACAGCTCACAAAAAATATTAAAAAATTTTATTGATTTCAACTTTGGTGTTTTATAATATTGTATTAAAGTGTCAACACTCATCTCATACAATCACTAATTCACACGAAAATCTCAGCTGTTTTAAAACAATAATGTTCACACTTTTAAAAATGCTTTATTTAAATTGGAAATATATTTCTTTATATTTATATGATTAACTTTTTTGATTTCAAATTAATTTACAAATTGAGTGTTTTTTGGGTTGACATTGTTTCTCCACAGAATTTCATACTATCTTCATTATTGTTTCACAAATAAGGACATTTGTGAGTTTTTGGTTCTCCACAGATTAAAATATTTTTACTTAATTTTGAAACCAAGTAAAAACCAGGTCATTTGCCTGTTTATACTGCAGATCTTTTAAAAGGTCTACTTTCTCCATATGATTATATGCACTGTAGTGAAAAACATTGCACAGTATCAAATATGAATTAAAATATGGTAATTTACTTTTGTATATGGAGGAACAATCGATGGTTATTTGTAGAATCTATAGTTCACTATAATAATTATAGATGCAGAAACTGCAATAAATTGTTTTTGTCTTTCAGTCTGCATTCATTTCATAAGATATAAGATGATAATACAAACACACATAAAAACATTAATATTGAAATTAAACATTGCATGTTGGTTCCAAAGACATCAGAAACTGTACACTTAACGTTTGGTTTTAGGATGCCTCTTTGCACCTTCAGCCATGCTTCTTTCTTAGATTATATATTTTTCAGTAGCATCATTATATCCAGTTGGAATTCAAAGATACACACTGTTTAATCTATCAATTAAAAAATAGCTAAAATACTGCAAAAGAAAAATTATTAATTTACCTTTTATGGATACATAAGTCCCACTCCACATAAAGTCAAGTGCGTCCATTTGAGCACAGTGATACATTCCCTCATCTTGTTGAACTGTTGTGAAAATTGTAAGACTGCTGTAGTTTGTCACACTGAATTTTGAAGAAGAGAATGCTGGTCCATAATTTGGGTTTGTCATTCCCTGCTGCATCACGATTAAATCCAGAGTATCTCCAGGACTTTGCTTGTACCAGAAAATCCATTTGTTCTGATATTTCAAACTAAAAGCACAAGTCAAAGTGACAGTTTGACCAAGTTCAACTGTGATCACTGGAACCAAAGAATCTATATTGGGGGGAAGCAGCAATTGAAACAATTAAGAACAACATGAAAAGAATATTACATTGAAATGAACCAGAACATAGATATCATATATTTCAACAAGAAAATGTTTCATCTCAGTTCATGAAAAAAAATACTTACATCCTTGATGAAGAAGCAACAATGTGGCGAGTCGTAACAGAGTCATGGTGACACTGTCTTCATTCAGAAAGGAGATACTTTTATAGTTGTGGGAGGTGTGGAGATCCTGACTGTCAAATGCATCTGATTGGTTACCTCAGAATATAAAATCAAAGGGCATTTCCTGTATGTACATATGCTTTGTTTCCATTGTTGTGCCTTTATTTCATTGTTATGTTGGCTGTTTGTGCACCATCAATAGTTCTTTGCTAAAGACAATATAACACAGAAGAAAGGTTGCGATCAAACATGTCACAAAAATCGGATGTAGGGAACCAATCGCAAAATGTTTATTAATCTCACTGTTTATGACTAGCGCCACCTGCAGGTCAACTGTTGTTGCATCTTTGAAAACAATATGATCACAGCTGTTTGAATTTATGTAGCTCCGACAAATGTTCAGGATTTTAGATGCTGACTCGTTAACAGCAACTTCATGAGTTCTGACATCTTATAACTACCAAAATTATTAGACAGGCTTAGTTCATTATTTTGTCGCCCAAGTTATTTTGACATTTTGAACATCTGCATTTAAGAACCCATTAAAATGTACAGGCTTAAGAAGCATTTTTAGCTCTATATAACATTTTAGCATTGTTCTATGGTCAATCAGTTTGTGATCCCTGCCTTTTTCTTTCTGAACGATAAACCAATTGATTGGACGCTGAACTATAACGCTATACATACAGTAAATAGTGAAACAGCAATAATATAGGGTTAGGGACAGAGTTACCACACCTAGTTGTTGATCAGATAATTTTCTCTGTTGTCTAAAAATCACAATTACACAAACAAGATCTAAAAAGAATCGATCTTTAACGCTTCATATCAGTAGAAATGTGCTGAAAGTAGCTTGGAGATGAAAAGAATGACTTGAATTCTGGAGATTCAGCCATTGGGACAAAGAAGCACACCTTTGGTTCATTTTTAAAGTTATACATGGACAAAATTGTTGATATCCCTCTGTTAATGACGGAAAAGCCCACAATGGATTCTAAAATAATATAAAACGGACAAAAGTAATAATGAATAAAAATATACTGAAAATTACCAAATGAAAATCAGACATTGCTTCTGAATTGTTCAACAGAATTACTATAAAAAACGATAATAAAACAGGGCTGGTCAAAAACTATGGTACGTGTAATTTAATTGTTGTGCAACCTTCTGAGGCAATGAAATGCAATAAAACAATTACTGTAACTGCTAATGAGACGTCTTCACCTGCCCACAGGTAATTTGACCCACACCTTTTGGGCAAACTGCTCCAATTGTCTCAGGTTTGAGTGCTGCTTTCGCCAGACAGCACATTTTGTCTCCTTCCATAGATATTCAATATCATTTAGATCAGGGATCATAGAAGGCCAGTTCAGAATCATCCAGTGTTTTTCTCTTGGGTATTTAGAGATGTGTGTTTTGGGTCAATTTTCTGTTCAAAGACCCTTGAAATGTGACTGAGGACAGTATATTTTTTTTCAGAATGTTTCAGTCATCAGACCTTGCAAAGATTTGAGACATACTGGGCCAAATGTAGCAAAGTAGCTCCAGAAAATAAACAGTTGTCATTCATGTTTCAAAGTAGGGACACTGTTTTTGTCTTCCCATGCTTCTCATCTGTAGACATAGAGATGATATGCCTTGCTTCTGTCAGACTGCCCCAGGACAGCTGTGGGTGCAATCCACATTATCAGCATGTGAATGAGTGTGTGAATGGCAATGACTGATTTCATTGTAAAGCATCTTAGTGTCCTGAAAAGTGCTATGTAAGTGTGATCTCATTTAACTTCTTTGGAGGTTGTTCTGGGGTTTTTGGCTACAGTTATTGTTCTTTTCTTCAATTTGTCATCAATCTTCCACTCGCAGCCAGGGAAGTTGGCTACAATCCGCTGGACTTTAAACTTCTTAATAATATGAGCAACTTTTGTCACAGGAGCAACAAACTGCTTGGAGATGGTCTAGCCTTTACTTTTAATATGTTTGTCTATAGATTTTTTTCTATTATCCTGGGTTAGCTTGCTCCTTTGGTTCCTGTGGATCATGTTCAGTGTGGTTGCCACCCTTTAAATAGGCAGACTGAATAATTACAAGCTTGAAGGCATCTGTAGTGCTAATTAGAGGAGACACCTTGGACCATAACATGTCCCTATGGTCACATTATTTTTGGTCTTTTCTAGAGGTACAATCATTTTTTCCAGGCTTGTTTATTTAGTTTATTTTTATAATGATTCTGTTGGACTAGGGAAGTCCAGTAAAGCAAACATTAATACAAAAACTTTAAAAATGTACAGATGGTATTCTTTTTATCATGACTTCCAGATAATTGTAGTCACTCTCAGCAATATAAAGTTAGAATCTTGTAACTGGTCTTAGTTGGTGTGACAAAATAAAAGCTCAAAAGGTTAAGACATATTTAGCATGTGTCTCAGAACTTCTTGCTTTGAAAGATTGGTGATTCAAATTCATGAAGCAATGGGAGACCAGAATTAGTAGAGATTAGCTATTGTTGTTGTCATCACAATTTAGATTACTATCTAATTCAGATTTGAAGAATCTGAATTATGAGTTCCACCACCATATAATTTCCCTTTGAGATCAATAAAGTATTTCTGAATTTGAATTTCAGTTGTTTTTCTAATTTTTCTTTATTGTAGCTGAAGATTGGTGTTATGACAATATGAGATTAAGAATCAGAAGGTGCTGATGATCTGCTGGAGCACAGTGACTGTGGGAAAGTGTGTGTTACATATATGCATTCCAGTTCTTGTCTACTCAGACCCATTAGTTTGAATTTCACAGTTTCATAAACTGTCTTTTATGAAGCAGGGATAAAATAGTTACTGGTTTAAATTGTCATCATAGTCATGTAAGAATAATTAGCACAATGAAGTATTTAGTAGGTTGTTACATTTCATGGGTAATGCACGGAAACTCTGCATAATATGACATATTTGATGAGTTGAAGGGGCTTTTTCTGAAGCTGTGCAGCCTTGGTTTGTAATAATTTTTGAAAATTGAATTACCATTAAAAGCATATAGAATAGCTTCCCATCTAATTATGAGGTTTTTGCCATCCATCACATTGTTACAGATGCAAGCAGAAAGCAAAAGCAGTTTCAACCACCGAAAAGCATCAATTCTTACATGTTGCTATATGTTGCACTTCATGATTGAGCAAGGATCATTTTTGAAGTTTTGTCCTTTCCTTAAACAGCTTCTAGATGTGTCCTGCTTACTGCTAAAATGGTAAAAATGTAGTTGTTTACCAACTCATAATATTTACTTGACTACCAGCATTGCATTCAAAAATCTATGTGTACCCGGCAAAAATAATAGCACAAGGGATAACAAGTCAGTAACAGAAGTCTATTCAAGACAGTAAACCTTCACAATAAGATCCTTAAACATGTTTAAAGACCTCTTAACTTCAAATATATTTAAAACAAATGCTCCACTTTTTACTGTGATGCTACTTGGAAAAGAAATTTGGCCACCCTTGTTAAATGGCAGAATAATGAAATGTTTTTATCATTTTCTTAAAAGTCAGCAGTTTATATAACTCCTCAGTATTTTTTGAAACAGTATGGCTAGAGTTTAACATTTTGTGTATCCTTACACAAGCTTCTCTTCATAATTTACTGGAGATTTGGTAAATCCTAACAGAACCAAGTCATGTTGGGTCCCCCCTCACTCACATACACTTCTTTGTCATCTCTGGCCACAGAGTTTCTACATATCCAAGATCAGCATTTTGTTGTTCCTTCAGCTTTCTAACTGAGGTAGCATTATGCTTTGGAAAACCCATTTATGCCTAGGCTTTGACTTCCTGTTTGACTTGAGATGTCGCTTCAAAATTTTTACATAGCTTCCTTTCATCATGAGGCCATCTGTTTTGTGAAATATAAAATATGTCCTCCAGTAAAACACCAACATAACACAAATCTGCCATCACTATACTTTATAGACAATGGGATAAGTTTGAAAAGCTTCCCCCTTTTGCCTCTGAACCTAAAAGTATATTATTACTTAACACTTCAATTTCAGCTGCCAATTAGAGGATGTCTCCTACGTTTTTGTTTGTATGTGCTTTTTCAAACTGTAATCTTGTGCTTTATGCTTGTATTGATGTCTTCCTCCGCGGATAATGACACTCTCTGATAAATCTCAACCAGCATTTTTTTAAAGATGCTTTTGCTCTAAAGATGATTATCACATTTTTCAGCAAAACTCATTCATCTTTAGAAAACAGAACATGTCTCCTCTCTGCAATGTCTTTGTTGGACATCTCCATAGTGTTTATACTTGCACATCATTGTTTGAACAGATGAGGGTGGAACCATAAGGCATCTGAAAGCTGGACCCAAACATGATCAGGAGTTAGTCCACAATTCTTTTCATGAGATCTTGACTAATAACCTTTTTTTTGTTGTTATTTTTGGATGCTAAAAAAGGAACGTATGTTCAAAAATATCACAAGAATGTAATCCTATAATAAAATGCATTATGCACATATGATGTGAAGTAAGAGTGACAAATATATTTTGTTATTTAAGAAAAATTAAGAAGAAAGTTTAAAATGGTAAATATGCATTATTTAGGTTTTTTTGCAGGGAGGAGGGAGTCAGAGGTCTGACATTGTTCATTATTGAAATACACACCAGTGTTCAAAAGTTCAGAAATCTGTTACATAAATTTAGATGAATCAAAATGGTCCATCAATCAAAATCAAAAGGATCCATAGAGCTGTTTTTGTTTTCCACTCCTAAGGAAAATACAAGCCATCTTGTTTACTTTTTATGATGGCAAACATGACAAAGTATTGAAACTGCACAATTTTTTCATTATATCTTTCATTCAATTGTCTGCTTGAATTCACAACTTTTATTTCTGTCAGTAACAGTATGCATTTGCATCTCACAAGCGGTTTTCTTTACAAGCTGACAGATATTCAAGCTCATCCTTTAACCTGTGAATACACACTTTCTTCAGTCATCAACTCTCTCTTCTTCTTTCCTCTTGATGTTCTCCCTTCAGAAAAATGTAACGCAGCGTAGTTCAGGTCAGGTCCAACTTCAGTCTGTTTGGAAAAACACATTTACCATCAAAGTTATTTAGTAATGTTGAGATGTATCTTGTAGTATTAAAAAGAACAAATTAGGCAACTAAGATTTTTACTTACATCATTTCCTATTTGGCTAAAATTGCTTCTGTTCTCTGAAGAGCTTCCTGTAAACATGGATGCAACACATATGATTACTCAGTTTCAGTGTTTGTTTCATGTGATTCTATTTTTTCTGGCATCACATATGTTTGAAATATATAATTCAGTCACTGAAACAAACCTTTAAATCGATGACATGCTGATCTTTGTGTTCGAAAGCAAATGAAAAAAATGTTAAAGATTACAGAAATGACCAAACAGATCATTGCAGCTATTGTGATCACCAGCTTGTTGTTTTCATCTGTTTTACCTGGAAAACAAAGACAAAGTATGTCATTTTCTCCATCAAGAGAATGCTGTTGCTTCAAAAAACACTTATTTGTGACGATTTAAGAAATTTTGAATATCGCAAATGGTGTAATTTATACCGTTTTTAATTCCATTTCCAAATATTATCTGTCCACATGTGGCCACAGCGCAGTAGTAAGTCCCGAGATCAGAAGAGCTGATATTCTTAGAGAAGTTATAAAAACATTTCTTCGGAGAGTCAGAACTCTTCTCACAATTGTCTGATCTTTTTCCATCGGTGTAAATCATGTCAGGAAAAGATTTTTCTGATATGGCTCTGAACCAGAACACACTGGGTTCTCCTGAACAGGTTTTGTTCTCAGAGTCGGAGAGGAACGAACACTGCAGAGTCTCTGAGCCTGTTGGACGGGTGGAACCAGAGGTCGTTGTCTGCTGAGCAATACTCGTTAGCTGTGAAAACACCGTGTAGTTTGAAGTCCTCTTAGACATTCCTGTAAAATAATCATATTATTTGTTAGTGAACTGTTGAAACAAACTGAAATATTAAAACTAGAGTAAGATAGATGGATAGATAATAAGGTAATAAAGTTTTTTTAGTTCCAAAGGGACTAAAAAGCTTTATTAGTCCCTTTGGGATTTTCCCTGTAGAATTTCTACAATTTTTGGAAATTGTAAAATAACCAGGAAATTTGTAGAATTTAGAATTGTAGTAATAATAGAAAAAAGTTTTTTTAGGTAAATAATTTAGCAAAGACTTTCAACATTTTTTATGGCACATTGATTTACAAAGTTGTCCGTCATGACAAAAGCACAAAAGTCAAATATTGAAACAAACAAATTAAGTCACAACATGGTTATAGATGATGGATTTAATATGGGATATTTATTTCATAGGTGTATTTCCTATAGACAGATAGCGCCACAAAAAGGTCAGGTTAAATATTTTCACTGGTTTAAGTTCTACAGTTCAAAGAAAATATTTGTACTCAGTTTTTTCATCCTTTTAATTTAACTTCAGGGTACTGTTTGGTCCCTGACAGTTTGATAATTTTGTTGATTTAAAATTAGTTTGTGCACTGTAAAAAAAAACAAAAAAAAAACATTCCTAATTTATGGTAAAATACCAGCACATGCGGTTGCCAGAATTTTAAAATCCTTGTTTATGCGGAGCTCGTGATATTTTACTATAAATTAGAGACTTTTTTTTTAACAATGTGGTTTTGCACAGTTTGCAAACATTTATTTACTTTTCCATCCAGGCAATCTGAATACAACCCCAGACCCTAGACATAATAAAGACTTTACTTACTCACCATGATTATAACCAATGTAATAAAAAATATTGCACAGTATCTAATATACACTAAAAACTTTTACTTTTTTGTACTTTTTGGAACAATAATCACTACAGATGCACAAACTGGAATAAATTGTATTTATTTCATATGTAAAAAAAAATACATATGAAAGAAATGTTTGTATTGACTTGATAATAAAACACATTTACAAAAATATTAAAATTAAACATTGAACGCTGTTGCCAAACAAATTACTCACAAAAAATTTGGTTCTTTTGTCACCCTGAGCCATACTTTATAATAGATTATATATATTTCAGTAACATAATCATGTCTAGTTGGATTTAAAGACAATGATACACACTGCTCAATTTGTAAATTAAAAAATATTTAAAATACTGGAAGATAAAAATGACGGATTTACCTTTTACTGATATATAAGTCCCACTCCATACAGAGTTAAGTCTGTCCATTTGAGCGCAGTGATACATCCCCTCATCTTCATGAACTGTTGTGAAAATTGTTAGACTGCTGCTATGCTCATTTGATGTTGCATTGAATTTTGAAGGAGAGATTTTTGGTCCATAGTTAGGGTTTATGGTTTTCGTTATCTTCACAATTAAAGTCAGAATATTTCCAGGACTCTGCTTGTACCAGTAAAGCCATGTGTTGCTCTGATATTTCATGGTAAAATCACAAGTCAGAGTCACAGATTGACCCAGTTCGACTGTGACCACTGTGACCAGAGTATCTATATTGGGGGTAAAAATAGCAAGTCATTCAGTAAAGAACAACATGAAAAAGAACAATACAATATAGATAAGAATTCAGGCCAGTTTTTCAGGAACATATTTTGATGTAAACAATATCTCAATTCAAGTAAATAGTACTTACATACTTGATGAAGAAGTAACAATGTGAGCCATAACAGAGTCATGGTGACACTGTCTTTATGCAGAAAGAAGATCTTTTAGTAACTGAGGGAGGTGTGGAGATCTTGTCCGTCAAATGCGCCTGATTGGTTACCTCACAATATACAATCAAAGGGCATTTCCTGTATGTACAATGAGCTTTTGTTCTCATGTTTTGAATCTATTTTTTATTTTATATAAATGTTGCGTTTTGCATGCACCATTAATGGTTCTTTACTAAATATAATATATACAGAGAAGCAGGATAATCAGCAAACATGATACAATATTTTGATGCAGGGAGTAAATTGCAAATGTTTTAGTCTCACAGCTTTATAGCCAGCACCACCAGCAGGCCAGCTTTTGTTGCATCTTTGAACCACACTATAATCCCAGATTTAAATGTAGCAGTTTTTGTCTTCCTCTTCAGAGGTTTTCAGAGGACTCATTTCACTGTAGATAATGACACTGACCAACCTGAACCAGCATCTTTAAAAGCTCTATTGCTTTTGTTTTGAAGATGTTCACAGATGTACACAGTTCTCATCAAACTTTGACATACTCTGTCCATGGTGTCCTTGAATAAATTCGTTTAAACAGATGAGCATCTGGAAATTGTACCCAAAGATGAATAGGAATTGGATCAAAACTAATGTATGTGTATAGGACTACAAATTCTAATAAAAAAAATTAAAACAAAGAAAATCTTTTGACATAAATAGTGTAACCTTCCATGCAAAAACGTTTTTTGAAGCAAATATTTTCCTCTGCATTTGCTTCAAAAGTAGTAAATGTGTACTGCAAGAAAAGAAAGTAAAAGAAAAATAAAAAGAACCATTGAAGACATTCACCACTCATCTAAAGCTCGTAAATGAAGTGGAGGACATTTCTCTGCTCTGTCAAATAAGATATCCTTTTATAGAAACTGCCATCAATTAGCGATAACATGCATACATATAATGATGTTTAGCATAGCTACCCTTCACTGACAAATAAATTCCTGTTTATGTGTGATTGAAGTGATGTAGCTCAATGTCAGCACATTGATACATTCCCTCATCTTGTCCTTGAAATTGTGAGATTGCTGATTTTCTTGCTGATTGAAGAAAAGTTCTGGTTGATGCGGGGAGGTTATGAAATTGTCCTGCGTCGTTATTCATTTCAGTTTCTCCTGCACTCTGCTTGTACTGTTAAAGCTCTGTGGTGCTTTAATGTTCATCGGTAATAGCACAAGTCAAATCACAGGTTCACTAAGTTCAACTGTCACTGAAACAAAAGTATTTGCACAGTGGTGAAAAAATATGATAGTGAAAGTGTGTGAAACGATACTTGTGTTTTATCTTGCTTTTGGTGTGTTGATGTCCTCCTCTTTTCCTCAGAGGACTCTTTCCTCTGTCGATAAGAAGATGATACAAACATTTCTAAAAAAAAGAATAAAATTGCTCTCTGAAACACAGAATCTGGCTCTTCCCTGGACAGACAATTGAAACTCTTCAAAACTCAGATACACCATCCACTGTTCAACAGTAAAGAGAGGCCTGTATTGTTGTACTTTTGAAAATCAGATAGATCCATTTGCATAAAGCAGTATTATTTTCCATTTCTAAGACATACATACAGTGAGCCATCAGGTTTAATTTTTCAAACATTATAATATGTAGTTGAATTTGACATAAAATGTTGAAAATGATTTATTTTATTCATTACATCTGTCTTTCATTGAGTCCTGCCTGACTTCACAACTTTTGTGTGTATGTCAGTAACAGTATGCATTTGCATCTCACAAGCAGTTTTCTTTACAAGCTGATGCATATATTCAGGCTGGTCCTTTAACCTGTGAATAAACACATTCAGTCATCAACTCTTTCTTCTTTGCTCTTGATGTTCTCCCCTCAGAGAAATGTAACGCAGCGTAGTTCAGATCAGGTCCAGCTTCAGTCTGTTTGGAAAAACACATTTACATTCAGCTATTTATTTTCTTCATAGTGCTAAACAATTTATATGAACATTACTAAGTACTTACATCATTTACTACTTGGCTAAAGTTGTTTCTTTTCTGTGAAGAGCTTTCTGTAAACATGGAAGCGATACACATGATTACTCAATTTCAGTGGTTTATTTAATGTGATTCTAGAAAAATTCTTTGTACCAAACATCTTTGAGATATATAATTCAGTCATTGAAACGAACCTTTATAGCGTTGACATGCTGATCTTTGTGTTAGATAGCAAATGAAAACAATATTACCAATTACAGAAGTGACCAAACAGATTGTCACCACTAGCATGTTGTTTTCATTTCTATTACCTAGAAAATAAAGACAAACTATGTCATTTCCTCCATCAAGATAACGTTATTGCTTCAGAAAACAATGAGTTATTTTGATTATTTTGGACATTTTGAATACTTCAAATGATGCATGCAAAGTCATACCCTTTCTCTGGTTGATTTCATTTCCAAACAGTATCTGTCCACATGTGGCCACAGCACAGTAGTAAATCCCAGTATCAGAAGAGCTGATATTCTTAGAGAAGTTGTAAAAACATTTCTTCGATGAGTCAGGTCTCTTCTCACAATTTTCAGCTTTTTTTCCTTCAGTGTAAATCATGTTGGGAAAATATTTTTCTGATCTGGCTCTGAACCAGAACACACTGGGTTCTCCTGAACAGGTTGTGTTCTCAGAGTCAGAGAGGACCGAACACTGCAGAGTCTCTGAGCCTGTTGGATCTGAGACCGTCGGCTGTGAAAAAACTGTGTAGTTTGATGTCCTCTTAGAGATCCCTGTGAAATATTATATTGAAACAAAATCAAATAAGAAAACTAGGGTTATGTTTGAAAAATGCTTTTTTTGTATCAAATTTGGCAATAAGAGCTTGATTTGATTTATGGTAAATCTATTGAAGATGTCAGTGAACAAATATATAATATTAGGACACTTAATTCATAGTCATAATATAGACTGATGTATCTGTGATACAAAATGATCAAGTTAAACATCTCACAGCTCACAAAAAATATTAAAAAATTTTATTGATTTCAACTTTGGTGTTTTATAATATTGTATTAAAGTGTCAACACTCATCTCATACAATCACTAATTCACACGAAAATCTCAGCTGTTTTAAAACAATAATGTTCACACTTTTAAAAATGCTTTATTTAAATTGGAAATATATTTCTTTATATTTATATGATTAACTTTTTTGATTTCAAATTAATTTACAAATTGAGTGTTTTTTGGGTTGACATTGTTTCTCCACAGAATTTCATACTATCTTCATTATTGTTTCACAAATAAGGACATTTGTGAGTTTTTGGTTCTCCACAGATTAAAATATTTTTACTTAATTTTGAAACCAAGTAAAAACCAGGTCATTTGCCTGTTTATACTGCAGATCTTTTAAAAGGTCTACTTTCTCCATATGATTATATGCACTGTAGTGAAAAACATTGCACAGTATCAAATATGAATTAAAATATGGTAATTTACTTTTGTATATGGAGGAACAATCGATGGTTATTTGTAGAATCTATAGTTCACTATAATAATTATAGATGCAGAAACTGCAATAAATTGTTTTTGTCTTTCAGTCTGCATTCATTTCATAAGATATAAGATGATAATACAAACACACATAAAAACATTAATATTGAAATTAAACATTGCATGTTGGTTCCAAAGACATCAGAAACTGTACACTTAACGTTTGGTTTTAGGATGCCTCTTTGCACCTTCAGCCATGCTTCTTTCTTAGATTATATATTTTTCAGTAGCATCATTATATCCAGTTGGAATTCAAAGATACACACTGTTTAATCTATCAATTAAAAAATAGCTAAAATACTGCAAAAGAAAAATTATTAATTTACCTTTTATGGATACATAAGTCCCACTCCACATAAAGTCAAGTGCGTCCATTTGAGCACAGTGATACATTCCCTCATCTTGTTGAACTGTTGTGAAAATTGTAAGACTGCTGTAGTTTGTCACACTGAATTTTGAAGAAGAGAATGCTGGTCCATAATTTGGGTTTGTCATTCCCTGCTGCATCACGATTAAATCCAGAGTATCTCCAGGACTTTGCTTGTACCAGAAAATCCATTTGTTCTGATATTTCAAACTAAAAGCACAAGTCAAAGTGACAGTTTGACCAAGTTCAACTGTGATCACTGGAACCAAAGAATCTATATTGGGGGGAAGCAGCAATTGAAACAATTAAGAACAACATGAAAAGAATATTACATTGAAATGAACCAGAACATAGATATCATATATTTCAACAAGAAAATGTTTCATCTCAGTTCATGAAAAAAAATACTTACATCCTTGATGAAGAAGCAACAATGTGGCGAGTCGTAACAGAGTCATGGTGACACTGTCTTCATTCAGAAAGGAGATACTTTTATAGTTGTGGGAGGTGTGGAGATCCTGACTGTCAAATGCATCTGATTGGTTACCTCAGAATATAAAATCAAAGGGCATTTCCTGTATGTACATATGCTTTGTTTCCATTGTTGTGCCTTTATTTCATTGTTATGTTGGCTGTTTGTGCACCATCAATAGTTCTTTGCTAAAGACAATATAACACAGAAGAAAGGTTGCGATCAAACATGTCACAAAAATCGGATGTAGGGAACCAATCGCAAAATGTTTATTAATCTCACTGTTTATGACTAGCGCCACCTGCAGGTCAACTGTTGTTGCATCTTTGAAAACAATATGATCACAGCTGTTTGAATTTATGTAGCTCCGACAAATGTTCAGGATTTTAGATGCTGACTCGTTAACAGCAACTTCATGAGTTCTGACATCTTATAACTACCAAAATTATTAGACAGGCTTAGTTCATTATTTTGTCGCCCAAGTTATTTTGACATTTTGAACATCTGCATTTAAGAACCCATTAAAATGTACAGGCTTAAGAAGCATTTTTAGCTCTATATAACATTTTAGCATTGTTCTATGGTCAATCAGTTTGTGATCCCTGCCTTTTTCTTTCTGAACGATAAACCAATTGATTGGACGCTGAACTATAACGCTATACATACAGTAAATAGTGAAACAGCAATAATATAGGGTTAGGGACAGAGTTACCACACCTAGTTGTTGATCAGATAATTTTCTCTGTTGTCTAAAAATCACAATTACACAAACAAGATCTAAAAAGAATCGATCTTTAACGCTTCATATCAGTAGAAATGTGCTGAAAGTAGCTTGGAGATGAAAAGAATGACTTGAATTCTGGAGATTCAGCCATTGGGACAAAGAAGCACACCTTTGGTTCATTTTTAAAGTTATACATGGACAAAATTGTTGATATCCCTCTGTTAATGACGGAAAAGCCCACAATGGATTCTAAAATAATATAAAACGGACAAAAGTAATAATGAATAAAAATATACTGAAAATTACCAAATGAAAATCAGACATTGCTTCTGAATTGTTCAACAGAATTACTATAAAAAACGATAATAAAACAGGGCTGGTCAAAAACTATGGTACGTGTAATTTAATTGTTGTGCAACCTTCTGAGGCAATGAAATGCAATAAAACAATTACTGTAACTGCTAATGAGACGTCTTCACCTGCCCACAGGTAATTTGACCCACACCTTTTGGGCAAACTGCTCCAATTGTCTCAGGTTTGAGTGCTGCTTTCGCCAGACAGCACATTTTGTCTCCTTCCATAGATATTCAATATCATTTAGATCAGGGATCATAGAAGGCCAGTTCAGAATCATCCAGTGTTTTTCTCTTGGGTATTTAGAGATGTGTGTTTTGGGTCAATTTTCTGTTCAAAGACCCTTGAAATGTGACTGAGGACAGTATATTTTTTTTCAGAATGTTTCAGTCATCAGACCTTGCAAAGATTTGAGACATACTGGGCCAAATGTAGCAAAGTAGCTCCAGAAAATAAACAGTTGTCATTCATGTTTCAAAGTAGGGACACTGTTTTTGTCTTCCCATGCTTCTCATCTGTAGACATAGAGATGATATGCCTTGCTTCTGTCAGAC
Organism: Xiphophorus maculatus; assembly: GCF_002775205.1. NCBI lineage: Eukaryota > Metazoa > Chordata > Actinopteri > Cyprinodontiformes > Poeciliidae > Xiphophorus > Xiphophorus maculatus. The sequence goes on along the minus strand of NC_036465.1, from coordinate 11,807,346 downwards.
TGCCCCAGGACAGCTGTGGGTGCAATCCACATTATCAGCATGTGAATGAGTGTGTGAATGGCAATGACTGATTTCATTGTAAAGCATCTTAGTGTCCTGAAAAGTGCTATGTAAGTGTGATCTCATTTAACTTCTTTGGAGGTTGTTCTGGGGTTTTTGGCTACAGTTATTGTTCTTTTCTTCAATTTGTCATCAATCTTCCACTCGCAGCCAGGGAAGTTGGCTACAATCCGCTGGACTTTAAACTTCTTAATAATATGAGCAACTTTTGTCACAGGAGCAACAAACTGCTTGGAGATGGTCTAGCCTTTACTTTTAATATGTTTGTCTATAGATTTTTTTCTATTATCCTGGGTTAGCTTGCTCCTTTGGTTCCTGTGGATCATGTTCAGTGTGGTTGCCACCCTTTAAATAGGCAGACTGAATAATTACAAGCTTGAAGGCATCTGTAGTGCTAATTAGAGGAGACACCTTGGACCATAACATGTCCCTATGGTCACATTATTTTTGGTCTTTTCTAGAGGTACAATCATTTTTTCCAGGCTTGTTTATTTAGTTTATTTTTATAATGATTCTGTTGGACTAGGGAAGTCCAGTAAAGCAAACATTAATACAAAAACTTTAAAAATGTACAGATGGTATTCTTTTTATCATGACTTCCAGATAATTGTAGTCACTCTCAGCAATATAAAGTTAGAATCTTGTAACTGGTCTTAGTTGGTGTGACAAAATAAAAGCTCAAAAGGTTAAGACATATTTAGCATGTGTCTCAGAACTTCTTGCTTTGAAAGATTGGTGATTCAAATTCATGAAGCAATGGGAGACCAGAATTAGTAGAGATTAGCTATTGTTGTTGTCATCACAATTTAGATTACTATCTAATTCAGATTTGAAGAATCTGAATTATGAGTTCCACCACCATATAATTTCCCTTTGAGATCAATAAAGTATTTCTGAATTTGAATTTCAGTTGTTTTTCTAATTTTTCTTTATTGTAGCTGAAGATTGGTGTTATGACAATATGAGATTAAGAATCAGAAGGTGCTGATGATCTGCTGGAGCACAGTGACTGTGGGAAAGTGTGTGTTACATATATGCATTCCAGTTCTTGTCTACTCAGACCCATTAGTTTGAATTTCACAGTTTCATAAACTGTCTTTTATGAAGCAGGGATAAAATAGTTACTGGTTTAAATTGTCATCATAGTCATGTAAGAATAATTAGCACAATGAAGTATTTAGTAGGTTGTTACATTTCATGGGTAATGCACGGAAACTCTGCATAATATGACATATTTGATGAGTTGAAGGGGCTTTTTCTGAAGCTGTGCAGCCTTGGTTTGTAATAATTTTTGAAAATTGAATTACCATTAAAAGCATATAGAATAGCTTCCCATCTAATTATGAGGTTTTTGCCATCCATCACATTGTTACAGATGCAAGCAGAAAGCAAAAGCAGTTTCAACCACCGAAAAGCATCAATTCTTACATGTTGCTATATGTTGCACTTCATGATTGAGCAAGGATCATTTTTGAAGTTTTGTCCTTTCCTTAAACAGCTTCTAGATGTGTCCTGCTTACTGCTAAAATGGTAAAAATGTAGTTGTTTACCAACTCATAATATTTACTTGACTACCAGCATTGCATTCAAAAATCTATGTGTACCCGGCAAAAATAATAGCACAAGGGATAACAAGTCAGTAACAGAAGTCTATTCAAGACAGTAAACCTTCACAATAAGATCCTTAAACATGTTTAAAGACCTCTTAACTTCAAATATATTTAAAACAAATGCTCCACTTTTTACTGTGATGCTACTTGGAAAAGAAATTTGGCCACCCTTGTTAAATGGCAGAATAATGAAATGTTTTTATCATTTTCTTAAAAGTCAGCAGTTTATATAACTCCTCAGTATTTTTTGAAACAGTATGGCTAGAGTTTAACATTTTGTGTATCCTTACACAAGCTTCTCTTCATAATTTACTGGAGATTTGGTAAATCCTAACAGAACCAAGTCATGTTGGGTCCCCCCTCACTCACATACACTTCTTTGTCATCTCTGGCCACAGAGTTTCTACATATCCAAGATCAGCATTTTGTTGTTCCTTCAGCTTTCTAACTGAGGTAGCATTATGCTTTGGAAAACCCATTTATGCCTAGGCTTTGACTTCCTGTTTGACTTGAGATGTCGCTTCAAAATTTTTACATAGCTTCCTTTCATCATGAGGCCATCTGTTTTGTGAAATATAAAATATGTCCTCCAGTAAAACACCAACATAACACAAATCTGCCATCACTATACTTTATAGACAATGGGATAAGTTTGAAAAGCTTCCCCCTTTTGCCTCTGAACCTAAAAGTATATTATTACTTAACACTTCAATTTCAGCTGCCAATTAGAGGATGTCTCCTACGTTTTTGTTTGTATGTGCTTTTTCAAACTGTAATCTTGTGCTTTATGCTTGTATTGATGTCTTCCTCTGCGGATAATGACACTCTGATAAATCTCAACCAGCATTTTTTTAAAGATGCTTTTGCTCTAAAGATGATTATCACATTTTTCAGCAAAACTCATTCATCTTTAGAAAACAGAACATGTCTCCTCTCTGCAATGTCTTTGTTGGACATCTCCATAGTGTTTATACTTGCACATCATTGTTTGAACAGATGAGGGTGGAACCATAAGGCATCTGAAAGCTGGACCCAAACATGATCAGGAGTTAGTCCACAATTCTTTTCATGAGATCTTGACTAATAACCTTTTTTTTGTTGTTATTTTTGGATGCTAAAAAAGGAACGTATGTTCAAAAATATCACAAGAATGTAATCCTATAATAAAATGCATTATGCACATATGATGTGAAGTAAGAGTGACAAATATATTTTGTTATTTAAGAAAAATTAAGAAGAAAGTTTAAAATGGTAAATATGCATTATTTAGGTTTTTTTGCAGGGAGGAGGGAGTCAGAGGTCTGACATTGTTCATTATTGAAATACACACCAGTGTTCAAAAGTTCAGAAATCTGTTACATAAATTTAGATGAATCAAAATGGTCCATCAATCAAAATCAAAAGGATCCATAGAGCTGTTTTTGTTTTCCACTCCTAAGGAAAATACAAGCCATCTTGTTTACTTTTTATGATGGCAAACATGACAAAGTATTGAAACTGCACAATTTTTTCATTATATCTTTCATTCAATTGTCTGCTTGAATTCACAACTTTTATTTCTGTCAGTAACAGTATGCATTTGCATCTCACAAGCGGTTTTCTTTACAAGCTGACAGATATTCAAGCTCATCCTTTAACCTGTGAATACACACTTTCTTCAGTCATCAACTCTCTCTTCTTCTTTCCTCTTGATGTTCTCCCTTCAGAAAAATGTAACGCAGCGTAGTTCAGGTCAGGTCCAACTTCAGTCTGTTTGGAAAAACACATTTACCATCAAAGTTATTTAGTAATGTTGAGATGTATCTTGTAGTATTAAAAAGAACAAATTAGGCAACTAAGATTTTTACTTACATCATTTCCTATTTGGCTAAAATTGCTTCTGTTCTCTGAAGAGCTTCCTGTAAACATGGATGCAACACATATGATTACTCAGTTTCAGTGTTTGTTTCATGTGATTCTATTTTTTCTGGCATCACATATGTTTGAAATATATAATTCAGTCACTGAAACAAACCTTTAAATCGATGACATGCTGATCTTTGTGTTCGAAAGCAAATGAAAAAAATGTTAAAGATTACAGAAATGACCAAACAGATCATTGCAGCTATTGTGATCACCAGCTTGTTGTTTTCATCTGTTTTACCTGGAAAACAAAGACAAAGTATGTCATTTTCTCCATCAAGAGAATGCTGTTGCTTCAAAAAACACTTATTTGTGACGATTTAAGAAATTTTGAATATCGCAAATGGTGTAATTTATACCGTTTTTAATTCCATTTCCAAATATTATCTGTCCACATGTGGCCACAGCGCAGTAGTAAGTCCCGAGATCAGAAGAGCTGATATTCTTAGAGAAGTTATAAAAACATTTCTTCGGAGAGTCAGAACTCTTCTCACAATTGTCTGATCTTTTTCCATCGGTGTAAATCATGTCAGGAAAAGATTTTTCTGATATGGCTCTGAACCAGAACACACTGGGTTCTCCTGAACAGGTTTTGTTCTCAGAGTCGGAGAGGAACGAACACTGCAGAGTCTCTGAGCCTGTTGGACGGGTGGAACCAGAGGTCGTTGTCTGCTGAGCAATACTCGTTAGCTGTGAAAACACCGTGTAGTTTGAAGTCCTCTTAGACATTCCTGTAAAATAATCATATTATTTGTTAGTGAACTGTTGAAACAAACTGAAATATTAAAACTAGAGTAAGATAGATGGATAGATAATAAGGTAATAAAGTTTTTTTAGTTCCAAAGGGACTAAAAAGCTTTATTAGTCCCTTTGGGATTTTCCCTGTAGAATTTCTACAATTTTTGGAAATTGTAAAATAACCAGGAAATTTGTAGAATTTAGAATTGTAGTAATAATAGAAAAAAGTTTTTTTAGGTAAATAATTTAGCAAAGACTTTCAACATTTTTTATGGCACATTGATTTACAAAGTTGTCCGTCATGACAAAAGCACAAAAGTCAAATATTGAAACAAACAAATTAAGTCACAACATGGTTATAGATGATGGATTTAATATGGGATATTTATTTCATAGGTGTATTTCCTATAGACAGATAGCGCCACAAAAAGGTCAGGTTAAATATTTTCACTGGTTTAAGTTCTACAGTTCAAAGAAAATATTTGTACTCAGTTTTTTCATCCTTTTAATTTAACTTCAGGGTACTGTTTGGTCCCTGACAGTTTGATAATTTTGTTGATTTAAAATTAGTTTGTGCACTGTAAAAAAAAACAAAAAAAAAACATTCCTAATTTATGGTAAAATACCAGCACATGCGGTTGCCAGAATTTTAAAATCCTTGTTTATGCGGAGCTCGTGATATTTTACTATAAATTAGAGACTTTTTTTTTAACAATGTGGTTTTGCACAGTTTGCAAACATTTATTTACTTTTCCATCCAGGCAATCTGAATACAACCCCAGACCCTAGACATAATAAAGACTTTACTTACTCACCATGATTATAACCAATGTAATAAAAAATATTGCACAGTATCTAATATACACTAAAAACTTTTACTTTTTTGTACTTTTTGGAACAATAATCACTACAGATGCACAAACTGGAATAAATTGTATTTATTTCATATGTAAAAAAAAATACATATGAAAGAAATGTTTGTATTGACTTGATAATAAAACACATTTACAAAAATATTAAAATTAAACATTGAACGCTGTTGCCAAACAAATTACTCACAAAAAATTTGGTTCTTTTGTCACCCTGAGCCATACTTTATAATAGATTATATATATTTCAGTAACATAATCATGTCTAGTTGGATTTAAAGACAATGATACACACTGCTCAATTTGTAAATTAAAAAATATTTAAAATACTGGAAGATAAAAATGACGGATTTACCTTTTACTGATATATAAGTCCCACTCCATACAGAGTTAAGTCTGTCCATTTGAGCGCAGTGATACATCCCCTCATCTTCATGAACTGTTGTGAAAATTGTTAGACTGCTGCTATGCTCATTTGATGTTGCATTGAATTTTGAAGGAGAGATTTTTGGTCCATAGTTAGGGTTTATGGTTTTCGTTATCTTCACAATTAAAGTCAGAATATTTCCAGGACTCTGCTTGTACCAGTAAAGCCATGTGTTGCTCTGATATTTCATGGTAAAATCACAAGTCAGAGTCACAGATTGACCCAGTTCGACTGTGACCACTGTGACCAGAGTATCTATATTGGGGGTAAAAATAGCAAGTCATTCAGTAAAGAACAACATGAAAAAGAACAATACAATATAGATAAGAATTCAGGCCAGTTTTTCAGGAACATATTTTGATGTAAACAATATCTCAATTCAAGTAAATAGTACTTACATACTTGATGAAGAAGTAACAATGTGAGCCATAACAGAGTCATGGTGACACTGTCTTTATGCAGAAAGAAGATCTTTTAGTAACTGAGGGAGGTGTGGAGATCTTGTCCGTCAAATGCGCCTGATTGGTTACCTCACAATATACAATCAAAGGGCATTTCCTGTATGTACAATGAGCTTTTGTTCTCATGTTTTGAATCTATTTTTTATTTTATATAAATGTTGCGTTTTGCATGCACCATTAATGGTTCTTTACTAAATATAATATATACAGAGAAGCAGGATAATCAGCAAACATGATACAATATTTTGATGCAGGGAGTAAATTGCAAATGTTTTAGTCTCACAGCTTTATAGCCAGCACCACCAGCAGGCCAGCTTTTGTTGCATCTTTGAACCACACTATAATCCCAGATTTAAATGTAGCAGTTTTTGTCTTCCTCTTCAGAGGTTTTCAGAGGACTCATTTCACTGTAGATAATGACACTGACCAACCTGAACCAGCATCTTTAAAAGCTCTATTGCTTTTGTTTTGAAGATGTTCACAGATGTACACAGTTCTCATCAAACTTTGACATACTCTGTCCATGGTGTCCTTGAATAAATTCGTTTAAACAGATGAGCATCTGGAAATTGTACCCAAAGATGAATAGGAATTGGATCAAAACTAATGTATGTGTATAGGACTACAAATTCTAATAAAAAAAATTAAAACAAAGAAAATCTTTTGACATAAATAGTGTAACCTTCCATGCAAAAACGTTTTTTGAAGCAAATATTTTCCTCTGCATTTGCTTCAAAAGTAGTAAATGTGTACTGCAAGAAAAGAAAGTAAAAGAAAAATAAAAAGAACCATTGAAGACATTCACCACTCATCTAAAGCTCGTAAATGAAGTGGAGGACATTTCTCTGCTCTGTCAAATAAGATATCCTTTTATAGAAACTGCCATCAATTAGCGATAACATGCATACATATAATGATGTTTAGCATAGCTACCCTTCACTGACAAATAAATTCCTGTTTATGTGTGATTGAAGTGATGTAGCTCAATGTCAGCACATTGATACATTCCCTCATCTTGTCCTTGAAATTGTGAGATTGCTGATTTTCTTGCTGATTGAAGAAAAGTTCTGGTTGATGCGGGGAGGTTATGAAATTGTCCTGCGTCGTTATTCATTTCAGTTTCTCCTGCACTCTGCTTGTACTGTTAAAGCTCTGTGGTGCTTTAATGTTCATCGGTAATAGCACAAGTCAAATCACAGGTTCACTAAGTTCAACTGTCACTGAAACAAAAGTATTTGCACAGTGGTGAAAAAATATGATAGTGAAAGTGTGTGAAACGATAAAAGATGGCATAGAAAAACTAGAAAATTTCTGAAGAAATTTAGCCGGGGCCTGCCAAGGCGCGGCCGTGGGGTTTGGGCCCGGCGTCGTCACGCCACAAATCGGCGTCGACGCTAAAGAACGCCGTGACGTAATCAGTGGCACGCGGAGAACCGCAAGAACGTTAAGTGAGGCGGACGTGCACCATTCGGTACGATTTAAAATGTTGTCAAGGCTTTTATTTTGGAAGTTTTGTTAAACTTCATTTCAAAGGGCCAAACTAATCCCATGCGTAATAGTCCTTGGGTTAAAATAGTTATATAATGCTCAAAACACAAGTAGCTGATGTAAAAAAATGCAAGGCTTTTATTTTGAAATTTTCAGTATGCTTCATTTTTAAGTTCCGAACTAATACCACGTGTAAGAGTGCTTTGGATGAAAAAGTCAAAAAAAGCCAAAAAGAGCTATTACCTCATGTAAAAATATTCAAGGCTTTTATTTTGAAATTGTCAGTATGCTTAATTTTAAAGTTCTGAACTAATACCACGTGTAACAGTGCTTTGGATGAAAAAGTCAAATAAAGCCAAAAAGAGCAATTACGTCATGTAAAAATATTCAGGGCTTTTATTGTGAAATGTTCAATATGCTTAATTTTAAAGTTCAAAACTAATCCCATGTGTAACAGTGCTTTGGATGAAAAAGTCACACAAAGCCAAAAACAGCAATTGCATGATGTAAAAATATTCAAGGCTTTTATTTTGAAATTATTATTATGCTCCATTTTAAAGTTCCAAACTAATCCCATGTGTAACAGTGCTTTGGATGAAAGAGTCATATACGGCCAAAAAAAGCAATTACATGATGTAAAAATATTCAAGGCTTTTATTTTGAAATTTTCAATATGCTTCATTTCAGAGGGCCAAACTAATACCACGTGTAACAATGCTTTGGATGAAAAAGTCACATAAAGCCAAAAAGAGCAATTACCTGATGTAAAAATATTCAAGGCTTTTATTTTGAAATTTTCAGTATGCTTAATTTTAAAGTTCCGAACTAATGCCATGTGTAACAGTGCTTTGGATGAAAAAGTCATATAAAGCCAAAAACAGCAAATACATGATGTAAAAATATTCAAGGCTTTTATTTTGAAATTGTCAGTATGCTTAATTTTAAAGTTCTGAACTAATACCACGTGTAACAGTGCTTTGGATGAAAAAGTCAAATAAAGCCAAAAAGAGCAATTACGTCATGTAAAAATATTCAGGGCTTTTATTGTGAAATGTTCAATATGCTTAATTTTAAAGTTCAAAACTAATCCCATGTGTAACATTGCTTTGGATGAAAAAGTCATATACGGCCAAAAAAAGCAATTACGTCATGTAAAATATTCAAGGCTTTTATTTTGAAATTTTCAGTATGCTTAATTTTAAAGTTCAAAACTAATCCCATGTGTAACAGTGCTTTGGATGAAAAAGTCATATAAAGGCAAAAACAGCAATTACCTGATGTAAAAATATTCAAGGCTTTTATTTTGAAATTATTATTCTCCATTTTAAAGTTCCAAACTAATCCCATGTGTAACATTGCTTTGGATGAAAAAGTCATATACGGCCAAAAAAAGCAATTACCTGATGTAAAAATATTCAAGGCTTTTATTTTGAAATTATTATTATTCTCCATTTTAAAGTTCCAAAGTAATCCCATGTGTAACAGTGCTTTGGATGAAAACGTCAAATAAAGCCAAAAACAGCAATTACCTGATGTAAAAATATTCAAGGCTTTTATTTTGAAATTATTATTCTCCATTTTAAAGTTCCAAACTAATCCCATGTGTAACATTGCTTTGGATGAAAAAGTCATATACGGCCAAAAAAAGCAATTACCTGATGTAAAAATATTCAAGGCTTTTATTTTGAAATTATTATTATTCTCCATTTTAAAGTTCCAAAGTAATCCCATGTGTAACAGTGCTTTGGATGAAAACGTCAAATAAAGCCAAAAACAGCAATTACCTGATGTAAAACTATTCAAGGCTTTTATTTTGAAATTATTATTATGCTCCATTTTAAAGTTCCAAACTAATCCCATGTGTAACAGTTACTGAGTTAAATCAGTTATATACAGCCCATAGCAGCAGTAGTTCTAAAGGCCAGTTCTCAGTCCTGATCTGTTTCAACTGAGGATAGATAGAACTACAGCGATGCGTATTCGTAGTCCAAATCAGCAGCCAATAGCCTCTTGAGTTCCGTTGCTATGGCAAATAATGGTCTCAGCAGGTGTGAGCTCTGAGCTGTGAGCTCTCAAACACACAAGTGTGTTTGAGCAAACACACTTTACTGAAAAAAAGCATTGGAAACAAATCCTTCTTGTTCGGGAACCGTAATACATATTCGAAAAGCGTTTCGAGCGTATGACAGTTCAATGTGTCTTCTGCGATAGTCCCGAGATTCATATCTGTACCTCACTCAGAGCATTTACAGTGATGAGAGAAAGAAATGTTGTGCCCAGATATGAACCGAGATGGGCTGTCACTCTAATTTGAAGAAAAATGAGAAACTTTGGGTCGCTTAGAGGCAAATTGTGGACAAACCGTAACTGGTATCGACGAGCCGTCTTCACTTTCGAAGAGATCACAGACGTATCTACAAAATGAAATTTGAATGGCATTTCTAGGTGAATTTGTGACGACACAGCAAATCCTCAAAAATAGGGTATTTCTAGGATTTTTCCCATTGAGTTATAATGGGGTTTTTTTCGCAGTTTTTTGCGAATTATGTCGCCACGTTAAGCCCAAATCCCACCAAAAATAATAGCTCCAATGGCGTGAATTTTCTGCACGTTTTGATACCTCATTTGTAGGTGTGCACCCAGCGGTATGAGCCGCATTAACGGTTACGGAAGAAAAATAAAGAATTACTAGAAAATTTCGGAAGAAATTTAGCCGGGGCCTGCCAAGGCGCGCCCGTGGGGTTTTGGGCCCGGCGTCGTCACGCCACAAGTCGGCGTCGACGCTAAAGAACGCCGCGACGTGACCAGTGGCACGCGGAGAACCGCAAGAACGTTAAGCGAGGCGGACATGCACCATTCGGTACGATTTAAAATTTTCTCAAGGCTTTTATTTTGGAAGTTTTGTTAAACTTCATTTCAAAGGGCCAAACTAATCCCATGCGTAATAGTCCTTGGGTTAAAATAGTTATATAATGCTGAAAACAGCAATTACATGATGTAAAAATATTCAAGGTTTTTATTTTGAAATTATTATTATGCTTAATTTTAAAGTTACGAACTAATCACATGTGTAACAGTGCTTTGGATGAAAAAGTCATACAAAGACAAAAACAGCAATTGCATGATGTAAAAATATTCAAGGCTTTTATTTTGAAATTATTATTATGCTCCATTTTAAAGTTCCGAACTAATACCACGTGTAACATTGCTTTGGATGAAAAAGTCACATAAAGCCAAAAACAGCAATTACCTGATGTAACAACATTCAAGGCTTTTATTTTGAAATTATTATTATGCTCCATTTTAAAGTTCCGAACTAATCCCATGTGTAACATTGCTTTGGATGAAAAAGTCATATACGGCCAAAAAGAGCAATTACTTCATGTAAAATATTCAAGGCTTTTATTTTGAAATTTTCAGTATGCTTCATTTTAAAGTTCTGAACTAATACCACGTGTAAGAGTGCTGTGGATGAAAAAGTCAAATAAAGCCAAAAAGAGCAATTACGTCATGTAAAAATATTCAAGGCTTTTATTTTGAAATTTTTGTTAAGCTTCATTTTAAAGGGCCAAACTAATACCACGTGTAACAGTGCTTTGGATGAAAAAGTCACATAAAGCCAAAAACAGCAATTACCTGATGTAAAAATATTCAAGGCTTTTATTTTGAAATTATTATTATTCTCCATTTTAAAGTTCCAAAGTAATCCAATGTGTAACAGTGCTTTGGATGAAAACGTCAAATAAAGCCAAAAACAGCAATTACCTGATGTAAAACTATTCAAGGCTTTTATTTTGAAATTATTATTATGCTCCATTTTAAAGTTCCAAAGTAATCCCATGTGTAACAGTGCTTTGGATGAAAACGTCAAATAAAGCCAAAAAAAGCAATTACCTGATGTAAAAATATTCAAGGCTTTTATTTTGAAATTATTATTATTCTCCATTTTAAAGTTCCAAAGTAATCCCATGTGTAACAGTGCTTTGGATGAAAACGTCAAATAAAGCCAAAAACAGCAATTACCTGATGTAAAACTATTCAAGGCTTTTATTTTGAAATTATTATTATTCTCCATTTTAAAGTTCCAAAGTAATCCCATGTGTAACAGTGCTTTGGATGAAAACGTCAAATAAAGCCAAAAACAGCAATTACCTGATGTAAAAATATTCAAGGCTTTTATTTTGAAATTATTATTCTCCATTTTAAAGTTCCAAACTAATCCCATGTGTAACATTGCTTTGGATGAAAAAGTCATATACGGCCAAAAAAAGCAATTACCTGATGTAAAAATATTCAAGGCTTTTATTTTGAAATTATTATTATTCTCCATTTTAAAGTTCCAAAGTAATCCCATGTGTAACAGTGCTTTGGATGAAAACGTCAAATAAAGCCAAAAACAGCAATTACCTGATGTAAAAATATTCAAGGCTTTTATTTTGAAATTATTATTCTCCATTTTAAAGTTCCAAACTAATCCCATGTGTAACATTGCTTTGGATGAAAAAGTCATATACGGCCAAAAAAAGCAATTACCTGATGTAAAAATATTCAAGGCTTTTATTTTGAAATTATTATTATTCTCCATTTTAAAGTTCCAAAGTAATCCCATGTGTAACAGTGCTTTGGATGAAAACGTCAAATAAAGCCAAAAACAGCAATTACCTGATGTAAAACTATTCAAGGCTTTTATTTTGAAATTATTATTATGCTCCATTTTAAAGTTCCAAACTAATCCCATGTGTAACAGTTACTGAGTTAAATCAGTTATATACAGCCCATAGCAGCAGTAGTTCTAAAGGCCAGTTCTCAGTCCTGATCTGTTTCAACTGAGGATAGATAGAACTACAGTGATGCGTATTCGTAGTCCAAATCAGCAGCCAATAGCCTCTTGAGTTCCGTTGCTATGGCAAATAATGGTCTCAGCAGGTGTGAGCTCTGAGCTGTGAGCTCTCAAACACACAAGTGTGTTTGAGCAAACACACTTTACTGAAAAAAAGCATTGGAAACAAATCCTTCTTGTTCGGGAACCGTAATACATATTCGAAAAGCGTTTCGAGCGTATGACAGTTCAATGTGTCTTCTGCGATAGTCCCGAGATTCATATCTGTACCTCACTCAGAGCATTTACAGTGATGAGAGAAAGAAATGTTGTGCCCAGATATGAACCGAGATGGGCTGTCACTCTAATTTGAAGAAAAATGAGAAACTTTGGGTCGCTTAGAGGCAAATTGTGGACAAACCGTAACTGGTATCGACGAGCCGTCTTCACTTTCGAAGAGATCACAGACGTATCTACAAAATGAAATTTGAATGGCATTTCTAGGTGAATTTGTGACGACACAGCAAATCCTCAAAAATAGGGTATTTCTAGGATTTTTCCCATTGAGTTATAATGGGGTTTTTTTCGCAGTTTTTTGCGAATTATGTCGCCACGTTAAGCCCAAATCCCACCAAAAATAATAGCTCCAATGGCGTGAATTTTCTGCACGTTTTGATACCTCATTTGTAGGTGTGCACCCAGCGGTATGAGCCGCATTAACGGTTACGGAAGAAAAATAAAGAATTATAACTAGAAAATTTCGGAAGAAATTTAGCCGGGGCCTGCCAAGGCGCGCCCGTGGGGTTCGGGCCCGGCGTCGTCGCGCCACAAATCGGCGTCGACGCCAAAGAACGCCGCGACGTGACCAGTGGCACGCGGAGAACCGCAAGAACGTTAAGCGAGGCGGACGTGCACCGTTCGGTACGATTTAAAATGTTGTCGAGGCTTTTATTTTGGAAGTTTCAGTATGCTTCATTTCAAAGGGCCAAACTAATCCCATGCGTAATAGTCCTTGGGTTAAAATAGTTATATAATGCTCAAAACACAAGTAGCTGATGTAAAAGTATTCAAGGCTTTTATTTTGAAATTTTCAGTATGCTTCATTTTAAAGTTCTGAACTAATACCACGTGTAAGAGTGCTTTGGATGAAAAAGTCAAATAAAGCCAAAAAGAGCAATTACGTCATGTAAAAATATTCAAGGCTTTGATTTTGAAATTTTCTGTATGCTTCATTTCAAAGGGCCAAACTAATACCATGTGTAACAGTGCTTTGGATGAAAAAGTCAAATGAAGCCAAAAAGAGCAATTACATGATGTAAAAATATTCAAGGCTTTTATTTTGAAATTATTATTATGCTCCATTTTAAAGTTCCAAACTAATCCCATGTGTAATAGTCATTGGGTTAAATCAGTTATTTATTGCTCAAAAGAGCAATTATCTGATGTAAAATATGTCAAGGCTTTTATTTTGGAATTTTTGTTAAACTTCAATTCAAAGGTCCAAACTAATTCCATGTATAACAGTCATTGGGTTAAATCAGTTATATAATGCTGAAAACGCAAGTAGTTAGCAAAATGCTAATGTTAGCATCATTGCTGTCACTAGCATGTGGGACATCACTAGGATGTTCTCTATAATGGACTTACTCCATTCAGTATACTAAACATGGCTAATAAGTCCAATAAATAGCTAATAGCTTATTTAAGCTAAAATGCTAATGCTAATGAACTGCCTTGCTGTGCAAGGCAGTTCCCTAACCTGAGAGAAACAGATAATGCAGAATAATATTATTGCACTGCCTGCGGCGGTGCACTAACCTCAGGGGCATGTTGAGGCTTTTATTTTGAAATTTCAGTATGCTTCATTTTAAAGTTCTGAACTAATACCACGTGTAAGAGTGCTTTGGATGAAAAAGTCAAATAAAGTCAAAAAGAGCAATTACGTCATGTAAAAATATTCAAGGCTTTTATTTTGAAATTTTTAGTATGCTTCATTATAAAGTTCTGAACTAATACCATGTGTAACAGTGCTTTGGATGAAAAAGTCAAATAAAGCCAAAAAGAGCAATTACGTCATGTAAAATTATTCAAGGCTTTTATTTTGAAATTTTCAGTATGCTTCATTTCAAAGGGCCAAACTAATACCACGTGTAACAGTGCTTTGGATGAAAAAGTCAAATAAAGCCAAAAACAGCAATTACCTGATGTAAAAATATTCAAGGCTTTTATTTTGAAATTATTATGCTCCATTTTAAAGTTCCAAACTAATCCCATGTGTAACAGTGCTTTGGATGAAAAAGTCATATAAAGCCAAAAACAGCAATTACCTGATGTAAAAATATTCAAGGCTTTTATTTTGAAATTATTATTATTCTCCATTTTAAAGTTCCAAAGTAATCCCATGTGTAACAGTGCTTTGGATGAAAACGTCAAATAAAGCCAAAAACAGCAATTACCTGATGTAAAAATATTCAAGGCTTTTATTTTGAAATTATTATTATTCTCCATTTTAAAGTTCCAAACTAATCCCATGTGTAACATTGCTTTGGATGAAAAAGTCATATACGGCCAAAAAAAGCAATTACCTGATGTAAAAATATTCAAGGCTTTTATTTTGAAATTATTATTATTCTCCATTTTAAAGTTCCAAAGTAATCCCATGTGTAACAGTGCTTTGGATGAAAACGTCAAATAAAGCCAAAAACAGCAATTACCTGATGTAAAAATATTCAAGGCTTTTATTTTGAAATTATTATTATGCTCCATTTTAAAGTTCCAAACTAATCCCATGTGTAACATTGCTTTGGATGAAAAAGTCATATACGGCCAAAAAAAGCAATTACCTGATGTAAAAATATTCAAGGCTTTTATTTTGAAATTATTATTATTCTCCATTTTAAAGTTCCAAAGTAATCCCATGTGTAACAGTGCTTTGGATGAAAACGTCAAATAAAGCCAAAAACAGCAATTACCTGATGTAAAAATATTCAAGGCTTTTATTTTGAAATTATTATTATGCTCCATTTTAAAGTTCCAAACTAATCCCATGTGTAACAGTTACTGAGTTAAATCAGTTATATACAGCCCATAGCAGCAGTAGTTCTAAAGGCCAGTTCTCAGTCCTGATCTGTTTCAACTGAGTATTCCACTATAGATAGAACTACAGTGATGCGTATTCGTAGTCCTAACCAGCAGCCAATAGCCTCTTGAGGTCCGTTGCTATGGCAAATAATGGTCTCAGCAGGTGTGAGCTCTGAGCTCTGAGCTCTCAAACACACAAGTGTGTTTGAGCAAACACACTTTACTGAAAAAAAGCATTGGAAACAAATCCTTCTTTTTCGGGAACCGTAATACATATTCGAAAAGCGTTTCGAGCGTATGACAGTTCAATGTGTCTTCTGCGATAGTCCCGAGATTCATATCTGTACCTCACTCAGAGCATTTACAGTGATGAGAGAAAGAAATGTTGTGCCCAGATATGAACCGAGATCGGCTGTCACTGTAATTTCAGCAAAAATGAGAAAGTTTGGGTCGCTTAGAGGCAAATTGTGGACAAACCGTAACTGGTATCGACGAGCCGTCTTCACTTTCGAAGAGATCACAGACGTATCTACAAAATGAAATTTGAATGGCATTTCTAGGTGAATTTGTGACGACACAGCAAATCCTCAAAAATAGGGTATTTCTAGGATTTTTCCCATTGAGTTATAATGGGGTTTTTTTCGTAGTTTTTTGCGAATTATGTCGCCACGTTAAGCCCAAATCCCACCAGAAGTAATAGCTCCAATGGCGTGAATTTTCTGCACATTTTGATACCTCATTTGTAGGTGTGCACGCAGCGGTATGAGCCGCATTAACGGTTACGGAAGAAAAATAAAGAATTATAATAATACTTAAAGAGACGCTTCTCTCCGACAATAGTAATAGGTTCCTGCCATTGCTTTGCATGGCAGGCCCCAATAAAGAGACGCTTCTCTCCGACAATAGTAATAGGTTCCTGCCATTGCTTTGCATGGCAGGCCCCAATAATAAAGAGACGCTTCTCTCCGACAATAGTAATAGGTTCCTGCCATTGCTTTGCATGGCAGGCCCCAATAAACAATATTAGATTGTGGGGAACCCAGTTATACATAGTTGAGTTTGGACATATTCTGTCTAAATTTATACATGTACTAGCATATCTGATGATGAGATAACAATGAGAACCACATCAAAGTTAGTGTGAATCTGTCTTCATTCCAATACTGGGTTCTTTAGTAAGAGGTGGAGGTGTGGTGATCCCAACTACCATATGCATCTGATTGGCTATCTTAACATAACTGCACGAAGGACATTTCCTATATGTACAATGCATATTATTTTTCTGTTTCCATCTTTTGTTTCTTCATTGGGTGATATCTGTTGTGTTTATACACCTTTTAGAGCAGGGGTCCCCAACCTGTTTAGTTGCGCGGACCGGTCAGCCCTTTGCAATTTTGCTGCGGACCGGGGGGGGGGGCGTCGTAAGTATCGACACATCTCACATCGTAAGTAACCCCCTCGTTTTTTGCGGGCGTTACGTTCCAAAAAGAACCCGCGATAGGCGAAATCCGCGAAGTAGGAACCTTTTTTTTTTTACAATTATTATACAATAAAATACTCCATAATACATTGAAACCAAAGAACAAAACCTTTTTACAGGCCCAAACATTTGTTTAACAAATAAAAAGTACTGTATAAACAATTTTATTTTTTTTACAAATAACTACTGTACTGTAAAATAATAATTTTAATATGAACTGAAGACGGATTCCAGGGCCCGAATTGCGGAGATCAGCGCCGCCCCACCGCGACCTGAGTTATTGGATTAGAACGGGAGAAAATAAAAAATGATTATGAAAAAAAAACAAAACAAAGTACAGTAGGACAAATAGTGACTCACGTGTATTTCACTGCTCTTTTCACTGAGCCGCTGCATCCTGACTTCGCTCTGTAGCGTTTTTTTGTTTTTCTTCTAAAGCCCACGGTGCAGGTGTGTTTTTTCGAGAGAAGAGCATAGTTATCGGTAGTTGTTGTCGCTCTTTTTTCTTCTGGGCAAAAAGATTCTTATAAACCGACATGCCACCATCGATTATGTTAAATTTGGCAAGCTGTTTTACATAGTGTACATTTTAAACCACAACGCTGTTGACACACAGGTAGAGAAGAAGCGGAGGGACTGTTTAGCCAATCAGAATGCAGAACACAATGCACGACTGAAATCCGTGAAGCAGCGAGACCATGAAAGGTGAACCGCGAAATAGCAAATAGCGAGAGTTCACTGTACTCCGATGTTGTTTTGTTACTCATTCTGCTGCAAGTTGGCTCAATTTTGACGCGCAATACGTAACCAGTAAAATCCGGTTTAGGATTTTCAAAATAAAAGATCCGGAAGTAGTTCATTATTTCTTGCGTGGCCCGGTACCAATTGGTCCGCGGACCGGTGGTTGAGGACCACTGTTTTAGAGGACTGTCATGACACTAAATGGAAAACAGTTGTCGACTATTCTCGTAAGAGACTTTCTTAGTATTTTTTTTTTTCATATGCAGGCATGTGGATGTTTTTTCACCACTTGTTTAGGATTAATTAGGTGTCAATATGTGTCAAGATTTTTTTAAATGTGTGACTAAAATAATATAATTTGTGTAGTTGTACATGAGAATCTGAAGAGATATACCAGCAGTTTTGTATTTCTAAAAGAAAATCTTCAAATATAGTTACAACTCACAGGATTTTACTGACTTTATGTTCACAGTTACAAGGCACAAATAGATTTGCACCAAAACAAACTCCATATGTGGGTCACTTTCCAAAAAAACACTGCAACTGGTGGCTTGTGCATCTGTTTGCAAATGAGAAGAAGGAAATTGTGCAATGTAGCTTCTTAACCGGAGAGACTTCAAAAGAAAGTGTCCGATGTAGTTCTTAGAAACTCGATGAAAGATTGACAATGTTTTTTAGACGGAGAGTTCTGTGAAAGCATAAGTGAGACAGCCCATTACCTGTAGGTGAGAATGTGGTGAATAAAAGGAAGCTATTAAAAAGAAGAAAACTATTAACAGAACATCAAACGTTTGTTGTACACATGAGAACCACACAAGTGTAAAACAAAAGTTTTTAAAAATATGGGTTAAAGTTTGTAATTAGGGCTTTTTAAATAACTAGTGATTCACTGTGCAATAAAAAATATTACGTCTCCACTGTACTTAGGGCTTTTTAAATAACTAGTGATTCACTGTGCAATAAAAAATATTACGTCTCCACAAAAAGAGAAGATCAAGCAAACTGCTATGGATTGTATGTGTTAGGTGTTAAACAATTCACTCTGAGTTTGATTGATCTTGGTATTTTAGATTTAGAACTAAAATGTAATCAGATGGAAACGTAAGTCATTGAAACTGTTTTTACCATTTCTAACACATTGAAATGATGTGGCTGTTTGGTTGTTGGAGAAATTAGGGAAGTTTTTTTATGGTAAAAAGTAGTTTACAAGAATCAGGATGAGATGAATTAATATATTTATTAAAAACTTTCAAAGTGAAAACAAACCAGTGCAGTTCATTCTGGCCGTCTTTTACAGAGTTTGGTCAGTAGATCTTAAAAAAGACATTAATTTGAACACATCCTATGTAAATAGGTTGTTTACATATTAACAGAACAAATCACAAAGAAATTAAGTAACAGCTGAAGGAAATGATGGTTATTTGGTTTTGGTGGGCTATTCAGAACAAAGGAATCTACTAAATATAAGTGTCTCAGTGGGTAAAGTAGCCATTGTACAAGTGAAAGGTTGTGGGTCTGATTCCAGCTTCCCCGTCAGATGTTGATGGGCCCATGGGCAAGGCACTTAGTTCCAAAATAATGTGAAATAGGAAATAGACACTATCACAAGTTGTCAGAGATGGATAGTATATACTAAACACATTTAGAACAAAAAGGAAAATGTTTTATACATATTTAAATCTGAGTAACATGCAACAAACATTGAAGAGAATTACAGCCAGACATTGCCTTTTGTTTGTACACATTTAGATTATTTCAACACATATCTTTTAACCATTATACTGTGTCGTCTTTTGAATAGAATAGAATTCATCTTGTTGAATTATAATAATGTCCAGGAAAACCCTAGATTCTGTAGCTTACATGGATGTAACACACACTTCTTATACATCTAAACGTTTCTGCTGACCAATTGGTAACCTGATATCTTAATAATGTCACAATCAATGGATATTAATCAATAGATTAATGACTATGTCCTAGTTCAATAAAGAAGAGTCTAAATTCAGTAATGAAGTCTACCGTCCTTATATAATTATTCAAACTAATACTCTGCACAACGTTTTGAAATGTTGCTCCAAATAAACGTAAATTGGATTTAGATTATTCAGCAGAAAAACTTGTATGACATCTTTTAAAGACCAAAAGCTTCTACGGCAGCAAACATCTTTTTTTCTGGTGACTTTTTAGTTTCAGTATCTGTTTCCATCACGGTGAAGACTGCAGCGGTGTACACCCTTCTGTCTTCCACTCTCTAAGTAGAAAAATTACAACATAACTTATAAGGTCAATTAAAGAAGAAGGTAACTTGTTTGTATCTTGCAAAATGTGTCCAAACATTCAATGAAAAGCAGTGTCAGCATTTTACCTGTTGGCTTTTCTGACCAGGAGGTTTTTGCAGCTTAGCAGGAGCTGGACAGCAAAAGAAATAAAAATAATTAAAATACAGAATCAACACTTTCCTGTTAGAGATGTACAGAATAATTATTTTGTATTACCTTGACATTGTTCACATTTGTTTTTGTTTGAGGAGCAGATGAGGATAAGTAGGGCTATTAAACTTATGGCAGTAGACAGGACAAAAGTGACTGTGATGGCCTCCGACGGCCACAGACCCGATTCTGTAACATTATTGAAGAAACAGCAAAAAAGAGAATAATAATTGAACATTAATGATCATCAAACTCATTTTACGTTCAAATTGGCTAAGAGTAAACAAGTGACTTAAATAAGTGATGTAGACTTCTTGTTCTCACGCAAACTCAAGTGAATCAGTGAAAATATATCAAACTGCACACTTACCTTGAATATTCAGGTTGGCTCCATTTCCAAATAATATCTCTCCACATTTGGCGACAGCACAGTAGTAAGTCCCAACATCGGAGGAGCTTGCTTTCATCGAGATGTTATAAATACATCTCTTCTGAACGTCGGCTCTCTTTTCACAGTTACCTGATCTTTTTCCACCAGTGTAGATGAGAACCGGGTAAGATTTGTCAGATCCAGATCTAATCCAGAACATACTGGGTTCCTCTGAACAAGACGTTTGGTCAGAGTCAGTGAGGAATGAGCACTGCAGAGACACCGAGTCTGCTGGATTAGCAGAATGTGAAACTTCAGGCTGCTGAACAACTTTGTAGTTTGATGTTCTCCTTGATCCTGTTAAAAAGAATTAAATGTGCTTTTACTTCCATGTTTTTGGGTTTAAATCTAATTTACTTAATCATTTTAACTTATAATGTGTTAAGGATGCAACAAGATAGTGAAAAAATTGTTTATTTTGGACTAAGAAGAAGCTGACATTTTAATTTTACACATATCTATATCGCAATCAACATTTGATCAAATTATGCCTTCATTTATATACATGTGGATTTATATACTGTACATATGTTATATATATTTAACACCATGGGAGAAAATGTTTCATTAGAACAGCCTTACAATCGTTTTGTGTGCTGAGAGAGAGAAAACATTTGAGTACTTCAACTCATCTCAGTCACAGGCCTTAACTTCACATTGAAAAATACACAAAGATCATTTCCATTTTTAAAATTTTAATTTTTTGCATTAATTACCTTTTAATGACAAGTAAATTCCACTCCACTTAGTTTGGAGCCAGTTAATGTAAGCACAGTGATACATTCCTTCATCTCCTGTAGCAGTCTTCAAGATTGTCAAGTTGCTCATTTTGTCATCATAAGTTGTGTTGAACCTTGAGGCAGAAAATCCTGGTCCATAAGTGGGGTTTGTGTTTTTACGCAGCATTGAAACTAATTTCAGAGTGTCTCCTGCGCTCTGCTTGTACCAATAAAGCCAACTGACGCTCTGAAGCGCCTCGCTTAAAACGCATGTCACCGTCACAGGTTGACCCAGTTGAACTCTTATCACTGGAACCAAAGTATCTGTATTGGATTACAAATGTACAGCAAAAGGTGGTTTAATAATAAAAAATAAAAAAAATCTACACACTTTAATGAGAAGATTTTGCTTCACAAAATGATACTTACATCCTTGATGAAGCAGAATTAGTGTCACCCATAACAGCATCATGTTGCCAAGGCCTACTTAAGAAACCTCACGCTGTAGCAACAGGAGGAGATGCGGTTTTGTAGATGTAGATTTAAGCTGATTGGCTATTTCAAAATATACATTCAAAGAGGACGTCCTGCCACAATGAGCTACCTTTCAGTGAGACGTATATTTTTTTAAAACGTTCCAGTTAAGTTGACATGTTGGCTCTTATATTATAAAATTAGACAAGAATTGCAGAGCAGATGTTATTCCTGGTTTATAGTATTATCTTAAGGTTGCTTTATGTGCTGGTGTACACATAAATCACACAAAATCAACTATTTTATTGTGCCCTTTGTGAAAAGAAACATACAGTTGTGCATATCTTATATTGCAGAAGACATTTTTGCTGTCTTCTGCAAGAAGTAACTTTAAACTAAAATGCATACAGACATATCTTGATTTTCAAATGTAATTTCTAGAACTTCTTTTGATCGTACTATTTAACCATTATTGTTGAATTATAAAAAGCTAAAAGTGTAATGTGGCTGAAGAAGGTTAAATACAAATAAAAATTAAATCAGCTAAATTTAATGAAAATTAAATTTTAATGAAGCACTGAGGAGATTGGGAGGATTACCAGGGAACATCTGACAGCAATGCCACAGAACAGGAGCGTATTGATATCAAAGACAGTGAAATGATGTGACAATAATCTAAAGAAAATTAGAATTAAAATTAGAATGTTGATTCTATGTTGCATTGTGTTTCTGTGTTTGATATGATGTAAAGCACTTTGAAATGCCTTGCTGCTGAAATGTGCTATACAAATAAAATTTGATTTTGATTTGATTTGAAAGAAAACCTATGAGAACAACAAACAATAAGAAATTGGTACTGAGAAATAAGAAACATCTAACATGTTGGGCAAGAAACAAAGTTGTTGATTTTCAATGCATGAACTGGCACTACACTAGACATACAGTGAGTAAAGCTACTACAAAATGTCTAATGCACACAACAGAACAAAGTCAGTGAGCATATTGATTTGAAAACCAAAACCAGAAAACAAATAAACAAAAACACATTATAAACAATGTGACAACATATCATTGTTTGTTAAAATGCAAAAATGTCTTTACTCAAATTCATAAAACACAATTAAACAATCCAGAAGCACTATTTTGTTATTACCACATCTATTACCACATTATGTACAGTATGTGTTCACAACAATAGCCTGATTTCAGCAATGTCTATGTTAACAAAAAAAAGCCTAAATTAAGTAAAAGCAATTGCAAACAGTTTAATCAAAATTAATCTGTGATTTAAAACATAGTTCAAAACAATCATGAACTGGATTAATCAACACAAAGGTCAAAGGGTATCTTTTTTAAAATCCGAAGGCCTTTACCGCAGCAAACATCATCTGTCTTTCTGCCGTTTTCTTTGTGCTGTCAGGTTTCATCAGGGTGAAAACAGCAGCAGAATATATCCTTCTGTCTTCTCTTCTCTAAGAAGATCAAATAAAAAAAATATAGATAAGGCAAATAAAAATTCAGGAAACTCGTTTGTTACTTTAAAATGTGTCAAAACATCTGAAAAGAGAAGCCCCAATATTTTACCTGTTGCATTTTCTGGCCACAGTTTTGGTCCAGGATAACGGCTTCTACACAATTAAATAAAATAAAAAAAGATTAAATAAAGAGGTAGTAGTTTACTTATTGAGAAGTAGAAGAAAAGTATTTTGAATTACCTTGACAATGTCCACACTTGTTACTTTTGATGGAGCATATGAGGACAGCTATACCAATCAGACTTATGGTCAAGGCAGCAGACAGGAAGAAAATAATTATAATGGCCTTCTTTGATCCCAGATTGAATCCTTGAAGATTAGAAAACAAAAAGATCATACATTAATAAAAAACTCCAATTACACTTAGGCTAAATTACAGCTAATCCGAAAAGACTTAGTTTATCAAAAACTTAAATATTTAATTATTAATTCAATGTATATATTATACCTTCAGTTTCCAGATTACTTCCATTTCCAAATATTATCTGTCCACATGTGGCCACAGCGCAGAAGTAAGTCCCAAAGTCAGAAGAGCTGATATTCTTAGAGAAGTTATAAAAACATTTCTTTTGAGAGTCAGATGTTTTGTCACAGTTTTCTGATCTTTTTCCATCAATGTAAATCATGTCAGGAAAAGACTTTTCTGATTTGGCTCTGAACCAGAACACACTGGGTTCTCCTGAACAGGTTGTGTTCTCAGAGTCAGAGAGGACCGAACACTGCAGAGTCTCTGAGCCTGTTGGACGGATGGAACCAGAGGTCGTTGGCTGTTGAACAACAGTGTAGTTTGATGTCCTCTTATATCCTGTGAAATTATATATAGTAAACTTAAATAATACAATTAGAGTACTGCTAGAAAAAACAGCATTTTTGTGTTATTTGGTAGAGACATATAAACATGTTTGTCTATTTTCTTTAGTTTGGTTCTGTTAAATTATTAGTAATTTTATAAATATAAACGGTCAAATACTGAAAAAAGCTAAGTCACAACACTTGGATAAGACAGCTTAAATATGGAACACTTAACTATATTTCATATCGATAGATGTGTGTGTTTGACAAAAGGGGTCTGTATTTTTTAAAGTTCTACAGCTCTAACAATAATTACATATAATTGGTATTTCTTTTGTTCTTTATCTTCCAAATTTTATCAAATGTGAAAGATAGTGGTTCCACTATCTTTTTTTTAATCATATTGAAAAGCCAATTTAATCACTATGAAGTTCAGTTTTTATTAAAACAATTATATTGTTTAATTGCATTTAAACAATATAATAACTGCTGATGCTGGAACTGAAATAAATTTATTTTGCCTTTCAGTCTACATTTATTTCAAATGTTATGTGATACAACACCATAGAAAAACAAAACGGACATGTTATATACAAAAATATTGAAGATAAACTTTGCGTGCTGGTTCTTAAAAGTTACAGACTGAAAATGTGGTCCGAAGATACCTCTTCAGACCACATGAGTCATTCTTCTTGTATGCATCTTTCAGAAACATGATCCTGTATAAAGATGCACATGGGTCTCTCTGTGAGTTAAAATATCTGTAAAATAATGAAAGAGAAGGATGTCTGATTTACCTTTAATTGATAAATAAGTCCCATTCCATGTAGATTCAAGTGTATCCCTTTGAGCACAGTGATACATTCCCTCATCTTGTTGAACTGTTTTGAAAATTTTAAGAATGCTGCTGTCCCCGGTGTTTGCTACATTGAATCTTGAAGCATCGAATTGTGATCCATAGGTTGAGGTTGTTGTTCTCTGCTGCATTACGATTAAATTCAGAGTATCTCCAGGACTTTGCTTATACCAGTAAATCCATGTGTTGCTCTGATATTTCATATTAAACTCACATATCAAAGTCACAGATTGACCAACTTCAGCTGTGACCACTGGAACTGATGCATCTATATCAGGAAAAAGCAGAATTGAAACAATAAAGAACAACATAAAAAGAAGAATATTAGATTGTTGAAGTGGATGCACCTGTGTGTGTGAAGTATACATTTCAAACATATGTGAAATGTATGTCTCACATACGTCAACAAGAAAATATTCCATCTCAGTTCATGAAAAGTACTTACAGCCTTGATGAAGAAGTAACAATGTGAGCCATAACAGAGTCATGGTGACAGTGTCTTCGTTCAGAAAAAATATCCTGTAGTAACTGGGGGAGGTGGGGAGATCGTGAATGTCAAATGCGTCTGATTGGTTACTTCAGAATATACAATCAAAGGGCATTTCCTGTACAGTGAGCTTCTCTTCTCATTTTTATGATTTATTTCATTTTGTTAAATATCTTTGGGTTTCCATGCATTGTAAGTAGTTCTCTACTAAAGTCAAAATATAAACAGAAACAAGGTAATGAATAATCATGACACAATT
This sequence comes from Xiphophorus maculatus, assembly GCF_002775205.1. Lineage (NCBI taxonomy): Eukaryota > Metazoa > Chordata > Actinopteri > Cyprinodontiformes > Poeciliidae > Xiphophorus > Xiphophorus maculatus. The sequence goes on along the minus strand of NC_036465.1, from coordinate 11,781,686 downwards.
CTCTGGAACAGGGAACAAAACACTATTCATTCCTTCCAGTGGGACTTTTGATACTGGGAGGAGGCTGCTAGTTTCTCATAGTAAGAGCAGTAGGACCTGGTTGCAAACCCTAAGTAGGTCAGCAGGTGTCAATCTTCATGTGATAAAATGCAAATTAGCTTAAATAAATGGATCCAAAACCCAACTGTGGAGGTTCTAGACCAAATTTACCAGGAACGGCAGGGTGAGGCCAGTGTTTTGTTTTGTTTTTTTCACAGAGGCACGGAAGAAAAGATTGAAACAAACAAAGAAGAACAGGGCAATATTTCATTCTTTATTGTAATGGGAGAACCAAAGAGCCACTTGCACCTCCAGAGCTGTAGGTCAGACAAATTAAAACTGTCATCCTATCTCATTGTGGCTGAAGATAAAATGTGTCACCTTTATTTTCAATGCATTGTTAAAATAAAACTGTGGGGGGTAAAAGGGTGATTGATCCAAGAAACTGTTTAATTACATTTTCTATGACAGCAGAAGTGTTTTTAATACAGAGTGTACTTTGTACGGACATGGGGAAAAAAACTTTTTGCGTTGCTTCCCAAAAGTATAGCATTCAATTGCAATACTTTTGCGTTCCCTCACAATAATGTACTGGTCAGTTCATGCAGCGTAATTGAATATTGAAAGTCTGTCTGCTGAAATATAAAGTTTATCCATGTATGTTAGTACCTCGTTTGTGAGATATCTGATGTTTTATATATAGTCAGCTCTCTTCTCACAATTTTCTGATCTTTTTCAATCAATGTAAATCATCTCAGGAAAAGACTTTTCTGATCTGGCTCTGAACCAGAACACTCTGGGTTCTCCTGAACAGGTTGTGTTCTCAGAGTGAGAGAGGAACGAACACTGCAGAGTCTCTGAGCCTGTTGGATCTGAGAACGTTGGCTGTGAAAACACTTTGTAGTTTGATGTCCTCTTAGAGATTCCTGTGAAATAATAATCACAATATTTGTTAGTGACTTATTGAAACAAACTGGAATATTAAAACTAGAGTAATACTAGAAAAAGGGTTTTTTGTAATAAATTTAGCAAATACTTTCAACTTGATAATAGATAGATTTAAAAAAAACATCAGTTATGACAAAAATACAACATAGTCAAATATTGAAACAAATTAAGTCACAACACTGTTATAGCACTTATTTCATAGTTTTATTTTCTATAGACAGATTGTGCAACAAAAAGGTCAGGTTAAACATTTTCACTAGTTTAAGTTCTGCAGTTCAAAGAAAATATTTATATTCAGTTTTTTTATTCATTTAATTTAACTTCAGTGTTTGATTTTTTTATTTTTTAAGTTAGTCAGCAGTTTTCCACAGGAAAGTTTTATTTACTTTCCGAAGCAAATGAAACTTATTTTAGTTTTATTTACTTTGCCAACCAGGCAAAAACAGATCATTTGAATATTAATACCATTAAAATAATATAGAGTTTACTTACCATGATTACCACCAATGTAATAAAAAATATTGCACAGTTATTTTGTACAATATAATAACTGTATTATTATACAGTTTTTTTTACTTTTTTTTTACTTTTAGTGTATAAAAGTATAAGTTTTTATATACTAAAATCTTTTACTTTTTTTGTACTTTTTGGAACAATAATGACTACAGATGCACAAACTGGAATAAATTGTATTTATTTCATATGTAAAAAAAAACATATGAAAGAAATGTTTGTATTGACTTGATAATAAAACACATTTACAAAAATATTACAATTAAACTTTGAATGCTGTTGCCAAACAAATTACTCACAAAAAATTTGGTTCTTTGTCACCCTGAGCCATACTTTATAATAGATTATATATTTTTCAGTAACATAATCATGTCTAGTTGGATTTAAAGACAATAATACACACTGGTCAATTTGTAAATTAAAAAATATTTAAAATAGTGGAAGATAAAAATGACTGATTTACCTTTTACTGATATATAAGTCCCACTCCATACAGAGTTAAGTCTATCCATTTGAGCGCAGTGATACATCCCCTCATCTTCATGAACTGTTGTGAAAATTGTTAGACTGCTGCTATGCTCATTTGAGGTTGCATTGAATTTTGAAGGAGAGATTTCTGGTCCATAATTAGGGGTTATGGTTTTCGTTATCTTCACAATTAAAGTCAGAATATTTCCAGGACTCTGCTTGTACCAGTAAAGCCATGTGTTGCTCTGATATTTCATGGTAAAATCACAAGTCAGAGTCACAGACTGACCCAGTTCAACTGTGACCACTGGAACCAGAGTATCTATATTGGTGAAAAAACATGTAAAACAAAAAAAGGACAGCATGAAAACAAAAACAATGTTAGATTGAACTGAACAAAAATACACATTTCAGAAACTTAAACAAGAAAATATTCGTGTCTCAGATCATGTAAAGAATACCTACGTCCTTCATGAAAAAGCAACAATGTGAGCCACAACAGAGTCATGATGACTGTGTTCGTTCAGACAGTAAACCCTTCAGTAAAACACAAAGGTGTGGCGATCCTGTCAAATGTGTCTGATTGGTTATTGCAGTAAACACCATCAAAGAGCATTTCCTGTCGCAATGAGCTTCTGGGTTTTTTTTCTTTTTTTCTACCATTATTTGATCACCTAAATACCCAGCCATTTGTTTTTTCTGAACTGTTGCTTGTTATTTGGTCAACACTGAATATACCAACCAAGGGGGTGTGGAGCTCAAACCACTGCCATTAGAGAAAATCAGATTTGTCAGAAACATTTTGACATCGGTTTTACAAAAAAAGTCACAATGTAGAAATGCAACTGAATGGTTTTTGTAGCGTATGCAACAAAAGTCTTATTTTTTGCTACAAACATCTGTGAGAAATATATTCCCTTTGTCTCTTAAATATTCTTTAATTATGGTTTCCAAAATGGTTTTACATAAACATCAGTATTTTTTGTTTATCACTGTAGTTCACAGACACGGTGCTGAGTATATGACTGTGTCCATCCAGTGGCTTTTCTTACGGCGCCATCAGTGAGTCAAAGGTTTTTGTCTTTATGAGCATCAACATTTACTGCATACATACAGTAACTACAATTATTACAGTATCATTATTAGAATAGGGATTCTGTAATAATTACTCCGATGTGCCAAGTTTAATCGAATAGGATGTGATGGAAATATAGACAAAATTTCTATCAGAGCAGAATGATAGCAAATACTTTGAATTGTTGCAGGCAGTAAACAATACATGAACTCTACTCTTGTAATACAGATGCTGGAGTAAATATGTGGCTGTAAAAGTGTGATGTTTTTTGTTTACACATTAAATTTATGGCCTTCTCTGGTTAAATGAGGAAGGCTGGATAAAATAATGTTATTAAAGTGTTTTAGTGTTGATTATGGAAAGAATAGATATACAATAGACTGACCTTAAAACATGACTTACTTTACACTTTTGTTTTTTTACAACTACACAGTTGAAATTTTGCCCTTATGGTACACTATTTGTATTCTTTATTCTGTTTATATATATTGCATATTTCTACCTTTGTCTTCTCCTACTTGCTTTGCTTGACTATTGCTGCTGTTGTACTGAAAATTCCCCACTGTGGGACGATGAAGGATATTTCTATTTCTTTCTATTCTTTGGAGTACCCTGTGGAAATCATCAAAAGATATTATTGTACCCTTCAGTTTGAAATCAACATCTTATCTTCCTATCATTCTATCAAAAGCTTAGATCTGATCTTGGTCTTTCATTTCATAATAAATTTCATTTAAAAGAAAACAAATGGATAAAATTAGATTAAATAAATTAAAATAATGCTCAAGTCAATTTTTTCAATAACTGACGTCAGTAAGTGAAACACACATGTAGCTGTTATAAAGTATTTATCTCTGTTTATTATGATAATCTTCCCCTTACATCTAATGAAAACATAACATTCAGGACAAAATAATTGCACCTCATCAGAATGAATATTACGATTTTGTTTTTGATGAAAGAAAATCAATTTTACATAAAGGGACTGCTCCGACCTCAAATTGGAGACGTTCAGCATGTTTTGTTTTGCATGTGGGGCGTCCCCCAAGTACAAACAAGAATGTGGTGAATATCACGTGTAGCCAATGAGAACATAATGGAGACATAGAGGGCAACCTAAAATACAGAAGATAAATTAACTGCCATGATGCACCAGAAAATTGTTTTCCTCTAAGAATATTCCACAAATTATCACCATTCTTCTCCCTCATGTTTATTTACTCTGTTCAAGTGAGGTATGCTGTCTTTGCGTGGCTCTGTACTACACAATGTACAACCAAACTTGATATATCTGTATTTTTTAATCTACATGTGGTTTGTCAGGTTTTGAAAATTCATCAACAATTTTAAAATCTTATTGTGTCAACCAGGAATTATATGGGATTTAAATAATATGTTCTAGACACAAGACCTATTACTGATGTCCAATGTAATGCTGTTCAGATTAAGTCACTGAATGGCTTTCATTCAAACTGGTGTTACCGCCCCCCCCCTTTTTTGTGAGGAGGGGAGTAACACGACAGCCACAATCACTTGACAGAGTCCAGGTGAATGTTGTAAAAAAGAGGGATTTATTGATGGCGAAAATCCCGGAAGGCTCACACAAACTGTGGGGGAGAAAGGGGCGGTTAGGGGGGTGCCAAATCATAGAAAATAATAAAACAAAACAGGGCCTAACTACCGTCTGAACTAAAGAAACAAAAAGAAAACGAAAACCCTGCTTATTTTATCTAACAAAAGTTTCCACCAAAACTTTACATGGGTGGCACCCACCTCCTTACCTAGTGTATCTAACAGAAAAACACCTACGTGATGAAATGTACAGGGTACCCCAAACTTACCTCGCCCTCTAACTCCCACCACAAACCTTCATACAAAGAGCAACAAGACATGCGTCAGGTAACAAAGCCAGCCGGGCCGCTCTCCCCAGCTGGGCTGCTTAAATAAGGCCTCCCTGCATGCTGATTGGCCCACAGTTGATGAGGATCAATCAGGGGAGATTGACACCAGCTTTCCCTAGTACCTGTGAAGAAACAAAGGGGGAGGGGAAAAAGAAACAAACAGCCTGCCAGGCATGTAACACTGGAAATTAAAATTCATCCAGATATTTATGTCTTCAGCTTGTATTCTGACTGGATCAGCATTTCTGATCGGTAACATCAGTACTGATGAATTACTCCTCCATTATCTGACATATGAGGTCTCTCTCTTGCCATGATAATCTTTGTAGCATAAACTACTCCAGCAAGTAATGAACTGTTAGTGTGCTGAACCTTTTACCAGGGATCTGATCTGTAAAATGATAAAACTTTGAAATTATGTATTTTGTAATCTTTTTTCTACTAGTATCTACTCAGCGCAGCTCGACTGAGCTCAACACAGTTCAGGTGGTTTTCCATTACAATTGAGTAACAGCTAGAGTGGGTGGGGTTGTGATGCAGTGGATGTGTGCAACTTTGAGCGTGAGAGTTGCTCCTGAGACAAAGCTAGTGATTCCAACCCCTCGCCAATCAATGACCGAAGGTCTCCTGAGTGACCACAGTGACCACAGTGAAAAAACCACAGTGAAAAAGAGTTGGATTAACATGTGGATGAGACAATGTAGGCATTACAAGTGGAAAATCCTTGTAACCGAGAAGAGCCCATCACTAGCGATTAGTTTTATTTGGTATCTCCTAAAATGTGTTCATCAAAACAATGTGTAGCTCAGTCAACATAAATTGAAACTACTTCATCAAAATATTTATTCATGAATTTGTTTAGATTTTTAAGCACATTGTTGTTAATTGAAGAGAAACATAAAAGCTGCTTTATTTCAGACACATAAAGTACCTCATTTAGGTGAATTTTTTCAATACATAAGAATTTGAGGCCATTTCATTAAACTGATAAAAACCCTGAAAAAAATATTTACAAAAATTATTTTTACAAACTGTCTCACTCTTCACCGTTGCAATGAATCTGAAAATACTGAACTGTCTTTTATCACAATGTCAGTATATAAACCTAGAGTCAATCATATTGACATCTGTCCTTTAACTCGTGAATATACACTTTCTTCAGTCTTCAGTTCTCTTTTCTTTATTCCTCTTGGCTCTTTCCTTTCAGAGAAATGCAATGCAGCATAATTCAGATCCTTTCCATTGTCAGTCTGCGGAAAAAGATAAAAGTACATCTATTTCAATTCATTTTGTTACAACCAGCTGTGTTGTTCATTATTACTGTAAGTCAACTGTAATAATGATAATTCTAGTTCAATATTACTTACCTCATTTCCTGGTTGCCTTAAGTCATTGTGTCTTGGTTGAGAAGAGGAACTCTCTGTGTAAATAGGACATGGTAGTTAATGTGACTGTGGCTTTAAAAAATTAGCTTAGTAAATTACACTTACCCTTAAATTGAGTACAGGCTGATCTTTGAATTCGGTAATAAATAAAAATAATATTCAAGGTCACAGAAATGGCCAAGCAGATTAATATAATCACCAACATAATCCTTACAATACTTGTTTTTTCATCTAGGAAACAAAGACAGATAAGAATATCATTGATTCAGAAAAGCATGATTTTTCTATGATAGCACAAATGGCAAAATACGCACAATACCTTGTTTGCTCTTTACAAGGTTTGTTCCATTTCCAAATAAAATCTGCCCACATGTGGCCACAGCACAGTAATAAATGGCAGCTTCAGATGATTTGACAACTTTAGTGAAATTATAACTACATTTCTTCTGATTGTTTGTTGTCTTTTCACAGTTTTCAGGTATTTTTCCCTCAGCGAAGATGAAATCTGGATAGGATGTGTCTGATCTGGCTCTGAACCAGAACATACTGGGTTCTCCTGAGCAGGTTGCATTTACAGAGTCGGAGAGAACCGAACACTGCAGAGTTTCTAAGTCTGTTTCACTGGCGGGATTAGAAACTGTTGGCTCCTGAACAACAGTGAAGCTCGAAATCCTCTGAGGGTTTTCTGTGAAGACAATAAGGAACACAGCTATAAAGAGATTTAGCATCTTGATTTAAGCTGAAAGTCGAAATACTAATACTAAAAATGTGTTTGTTTTTACCATTGTCTATTAATAACTGAGGATTTTTTTAAATAACTCAGTCATTTTTTTAAAAGATGGATTTAACAATTTTAACATGTAGGTCAAAGTCTTTATCTTAGCTAAGCCCAAAGTTGTTCTTCAAATTTATATTCAGTGCATGTTGGAAATTATGTATGCCTTTATTAATATGTAAAAAAAATCTTTATATCCATTGCAGATAACCATTGTTTTGTTTCTCACCAGCTTTTTGTATGTTTCCACTGGTATTTGGAGATCAGCTCTAAATCTTTGAGGTTGAAAAGTTCTTTATCATCACCCTAATCTGTAGCTACCTACACAAACTCTCCATTTGATTAAAGTCAGGATTCCTGCTTGTCTCCTCCAATCTGTCAGTATTACTTCCAAAGATAATAAATATATTAGTCAAATTAAAATACTTTAAACCTAAATCTCCCACAACAACGATGGTGTTAACTCTGTTTTCCAGATTGTGTAAGAAAACTAACTGTTGTGGAATATCTGATTTTTTATTAAAAATGTTTTTACTGAGAGCACATTCTGTTACAAAATAAAATTAAACTGAAATTTTTTCTGACAATTTATATATCAATGGTATTAGAATAAGAATAATTTAAGCCATTTTACAAACAAGAGTTTGTTTTGCCCTTTTCATTCTCTAAATTGTGAAGGAGAAACTGGAGAAATAAAATATTAAGAAGGGCTTCAGATATTTTAACTCCAAATAATACTGCCCCAGTGTTACTAAATAAAAGTTTTTGGTATGAAAAAACACAAAGGATATTTACCTCTTAATGACAAATAGGTCCCAGTCCAAGTAGATTCAGTCCAGTCCATATATGCACAATGGTACATTCCCTCATCTTGTTCTACTGTTGACGACATGATCAGATTGCTGATGTTTCCAATATATGTTATGTGGAATCTTGATTTTGAGAATCCCGGGCCGTAGGTGGGCGTTGTAGTTGTACTTTTACGCATCATTGCAATTAATATCAGAGTATTTCCTGCACTTTGCTTGTACCAGTGAACCCATGTCACAGTTTCAAACTTCTCAGTCATTACGCATTTCAAAGTCACGGGCTCCCCGGGCTGGACTGTGACCACGGGAACTAAAGTACCTGCAGTAGAAAAAAGCAACATGTTAAATGATAAAGATCAGTTTTAAAGAAACTGCTTACAGATCAGAGATAAAATAAAACAAAAAAAAAGACCTTCAATAAGACAAGATTCTGTTTTTAAATCCACTTACATCCTTGATGAAGAAGGAACAGTACAAGCCATAGCAGAGTCATGTTGCTACTGTCTTCATAAGGACAGATAAAGCTTAAGAAACTGAGGGAGGTGTGGTCGTACAGACTGTCAAATGCATCTGATTGGCTACGAAAGAATATACAATAAAAGGGGGCTTGGTGCCACAATGAAGTTCATTTCAGAGTGGAATAATTTCTACCAACTGGCATTTCTTAGGTGATTTGAAGCAAATAGACAAGCTTTCAGTTATTTTTATCTGTAATTAGTTGATACAACCAGAAGTTGTATCGTCCTATGATTTTTATAATCAGATGGCTTTCACCCACTGCCATTACCTGGTCAGATTTTTGTCTTTATCGTAGACCGTTAACATTTTCCAGATTTTCACATTTAAAATCCCTGTTAATTATGAGAGAGTCCACGTAAATTCTATTATTTCTGAAATGCTGAGTCTTTCAGTATCATGCTGTTAAAAAAAACTGAAGCAGACTCCATAAAAATGTTGATTTTATAATAGCCTTACAGTGGTACTGTAGGATTTGTGATTACTAATACTTCTGAAGTAATAGCAAGTTATACAGGCACAAGGAAAAAAAAATTCAAAATGGAAATGCGTGAATAAAACAATTAAACTCTATAAATGAGAGCATGAGGATTTTACAGGAACTTCCAATTTTATATTGGGATTTATTGTCATAGATAAACATTAAAAAGCAAATTTTGTAAAGTGGAGGGAAAAGAAAAGAAAAATTAATTTTTACTAATCGTTATGGTGAGCATTTATACCACCTACAGCAGGGGTGCCCAAAGTGGGTCCTCGACGGCCGGCATCCTGCACGGTTTAGTTCTTTCCCTGGTGGTACCAACAACCTTTTCAGCATGTCAATGTTCTTCTTAGGCCTTCTAACGAGCCATCATTTGATCCAGGTGCGTTAAACCAGGGAGAGAACTAAAACATGCAGGATGCCGGCCCTTGAAGACCCACTTTGGGCACCTTTGACCTAGAGTCAGTACTTTACAGCAGGGGTGTCAAACTCCAGTCCTCAAGGGCCGGTGTCCTGCAACTTTTAGATGTGCTTCTGCTGTACCACACCTGAATGTAATAATTAGGTCATTAGCAAGACTCTGAAGAACTGATCTACACAAGAAGGAGGTAATTAAGCCATTTCATTTCAGTGTTTTTTACCTGTGGCACATCTAGAAACTGCAGGACAGCGGCCCTTGAGGACTAGAGTTTGACACCTGTGCTTTACAGGATCATCTTTCATATGTTAAATGATAAAGATCAGTTTTCCATGTCTTTTGGAGAATCCTTTGTTGCCAACTTTGCAAATATGAAAATGGAAATTTGGCTCATTTTATTTAGAAATTGCTCAAACTTAGTCATATAGAATGGAAAGCATCTGTGAATATAAACATTTCGTTCTAGTCATAGATTTTTGATTAGATTTGGTTCTGAACTTATGAAGTGATCAAAATAATTTCATTGTACACTGTACTGCTGAAAATTAGTTGACATTGTGCCAATGGACACTTCCCATTCTTAATTCAAAGGGCTTAAAATCATATGAGATATTTTGATTGGTCAAGACACTGAAGTTTGTTGAGAAGGACTATTGGTGCGCTAATTAGTCCCACAGGACTGGTCCAGCTCTTCTACATTACATTCACAAATTTGTATCTTCATGAACTGTGCTTTGCACATTAGTGCACAGTCACTTTGTAGCAGGAAGAAGTAATTTCCAAATTGTTCTCACAATGTTGGGAGCATAAAACTCTCTTGCAGGTAGTTTCCTTTTAATGGAGCTTATGTGTAAAACCTTGTTCCTGAAATACAACCTCATGCTATAATCTTAAACCTAAACTTATCTATTGGATTAACAGACAAAGAGGCATGCTTCATTACTGCAGAGAATATGGCAGAATCTGAGTGGTAGTCCACATAAAATCACAGAGATGAGTCAGCAAATCCTTAGAAGGAGAGAGATCATAAAGGTTGGCGACTTTCTGCAGAGTAAATAGCTGATGTTTGACACTATGAAGCTTACCAGAAATTCCCTGTGCTATAAGCCACCATCCCTCACTGTTAAGAGAGAAGCAATGAGCTGAATGAAGCAGCTATTAGCTCTAATTCAGTTTTTGGACGAATGGGCAACATGGACTGAAAGGTTTTGCTCACTTTCTCTGCTGCCATTTGCAAACTACAGGCAGATTACAATTCTAAAACAGCTCAGAAAATTGATGCCCCCGTTCACAACTTCTTCTGTTTGCTGATTGGGCTGGTTAAAATTATATCAGAGGACTTTGGCTCAGTGGGACAATGTCCACTTCAGAGCACTAAATGGAGATGAGCATCAAGCAGAATTGTGTAAAAAGGCAATGGTGAGGAGCAATACATAGACAGAAAGGTAAATCAAGAGTTTTGGTTTTTGGTTGGGCACTTTATCACAACAGACTGACTCAGGATCCACCATCTGAGAATATCCTCAGCTTGAGTTGTGATTAAATGGCCTCAACTTTCTGAGTTACATGAGAATAATTCTCCTGGTGGTGTAATTTAAAGATCATCCACCCAGGTTCTTTCCTCAAATGTTGAGTTCACTTGTCCCTCATTATCCTAAGCTACTTTCATAGCTATGAGATTAGTTCAATCTTCAGATTAATTAAATTAGTCAACCAGAATACACTCATGTAAATACACGTCACCTCCAGAAAGGCCTCAGTTTTCTACTTTTCCCATTTTTGGATTACATAATTTGCATATTTACAAAACACAATAATGCAAGGCTCTCACTTATATTTTTGATATACATAATAGCAACCCTGTTGTAAATATTTGTGCACTTAAAGCACAAAGCCTTTAAGTGTTAAAGGTTAAATATAGGTAACCTATACTTTTTTCTTGTTAGTGAGCTTCAACAAAAAAGCTCTGTTTTTCTCTGAGAAAAGGTTAGGACTTCTCTCCAATGTCTCTTGGTGTCTTAGGTCCATTTGGCAAATCTCTGGACTACACTGTTGTACACCCTCCATGACAGCAAATACCCAATATACTGTACATGGCTGCATCAGAAGCCACCGCTGCACTTCATTTCTTTATGTTTACATCTGCCAAAAACACGTTTTCAAATATGCCAATGTTCATGGTTGGAAAAGAAGCCACGTTGCAGCAGATTTACAGCTGTTGAAATGGACACTAACAAAGGAGTCAGCTTAAACCTGCTGGAGGTACTGTGTTGGTAGGACATTGACATTTAGTATATTTTAGAATGAAATTAGTATTTTACTCCAAAAATCTGTGTTTTTAGACATCATTCTTTAAGTCATTCATTCACTAATGAGTGAAAAAAAGAAATTTTTTGCACAATTACTTTTGATTTCTTGTGGTTTCTGGAACTGTGTAGGAAAGTAGATAGTCTCTGGAGGAGACTTGTGTATTTACAGAAGTATATTCTAGTTTGACTAATTTGATTAGTCTAAAGACTGAACTGAGTATTATAGTTATGAAAGTAATATAGGACAACGATGGACAAGTGAACTCAACAGAGAGTTGGGGAAAAAAAACAGGACAGTGGGATGATGGAAAGGAGAAGGCCGGAGAGCGGGTGACGACCAGAAGGAAGCTAATGGCGACTGCTGCTAATGCCTGCAGAGACTGAGGTTGGGCAAAGGCTCAAGGATTATGCAGCTGAAGGGAGCAGTGATGTGGTGAGTATCAGGAAACTGGTGAAATGATGAAAAACATGAAGGGTCATACTTCTTAATGAGTGTACAAAAACATTTTGTAACAAATTCACGTTTCTTTTTTTGGCAGGTTCTCATTAAATAATTCTGTATGTAGAGAAATATGTAGAATCAAAAAAGTATTTCAGGCATAATGATCTTGTGAATATCTTGTTAGTTCAATGCTTCATCTGAAAACAGATTAATATTACTTTTTTTGTTGTCCCAATAATACAATAGTACATATAGTACATGAATACAATAGTACATGAATAAGTAGGAATAACACAAAGTTTAATTTACTATCAGATTTGATTTCTACAGTGTGATGTCTTCCATATTGGATTTCCTTTGTATTGTTTTATTGCATAAGTTCAATCAACACAAGAGATACAGTAACTCACAATGCAAGAAACATACAACCTTATCAGATTTTCACTTAGATTTGCTAGATTTATTAACTTCTGCGTTTTATAAAAAAGTACTATATACAATTCTGAAATATTGAAGTATGTAAGCTGTTAAGTTGCACAAAATTCGAGACCAAACTTCAGCTTTAAAAGAGAACAAACACAGCTTTTATTAACATTTGCAAATGGAGAAAACATACAAAGCTCACATCTCAGTGAGAATCAGATGAGTTCTGATTTGGGGCTGAACGTCTCCTCATCTACATAGGATACATCACATATTACTTAGTCACAACCCCTGGCTCAAGTGTCAGGCAAAAATCTATACGTTACTTATCTGTCAGTTCCAGTGGAGCAGGGTTGCATACACATTCACAGCTCAACTTTAGGCGTTTCTCCAAAAAGGCCTCTCTGCTGATGGCTAAACAGATACTAGAAACTGAATTTCTACAACCTAGGCTTATCACCTTAGCCATGTCTCACATTTCTAACTGCTGAACACCCTGTTCTTCACTTATTTGCAGAGGGTCAGAAGAGCATATATCCTGTTGAGCTGCAACTGAGTGCAAACTTTTAATAGAAACATCATAAAGTGTAAATTCAAATTTATTTAAACATTGTTACTAAATTTTCCTTCACATAAGCAACTACACCGTTGCTAAAATATAAGTTTAAAAAAGCTAAAGTAATGTGTAGGCGGAATAAGACAGAAACAGAGTAAGTGCTATAACAACCAATAATATGCTGTATGCTATGGCTAGTATGATAAAACACATGAAATTTTGTTTAGCAATTTTGGCAAAGAAAAGTCACTTTTGGAAAAGAAAGACTTAGCCTATTACTTCAGAACAGTGACGATGTCACTTATTGTATTGACAGCTTCTTTTTAGCGCTGTCCATATAAAAAGAACAAAAAATTAAGTAACATTTTTCATGAAAATTACCAATTGCTTATTTTTGGTACATATTTATGTAAACACAAAAAAATGCAGACAGAAAATGTAAGAGAGATTTGGAACAAGTGTCCTTTTATAGCCAATGTATCGTTTGTATTTGTGCATGGCTTTATAATACAATACTATATATATAAATACTTACATTGTTGAACAATATTAGGTCAGATAAAGTGAGTAACAGCACCCATCAGAAAAATTTTCATTTTTTCACTTACATGGATGACATCTTCTACCTAAGCATTTCTGCTGTCCAACTATTCCTACCAACACAAGTTAGTATCATCAATTAAGGTTTCACCATTTCACAGAAAATCAACTCACAAAAATGAAATCTGAGAGCTGATTTCTGAGTTTTGAAGTTCCTATAATTTCTTGATATGTTAGTTGTCTATGCTCTAAAACCATAAAGCTGTTCAAGTTACTAAAAGTGGAACAAATTTTCAGCTCATGTTCATGAGGTAAAAATGCACAAACAGGAAACAAACTCATTGAATTAAAGTCATACATCAAATTTCATCAACAATATTTTAATATGTAGCTCCAAACAACCATGAACCAGATAAATCAGTGAAAATGTATGTTGAACATCTTTGGTATTTTCTTTGTTTCAGCACCGTCAGTATTTATTGTGAACATTGCAGTCGAATACATCCATTTATCTTCACGTTTCTGGAAGAAAAATTAAAAAACATTAAAACTCACTTGTGGCAGAAAATATGCATCAAAATATTTGATAACTGTATTATCTATACTCACCCGATTCCTGCTTTGAGAGTTTTTATTCAGGTTAGTAGCTAGATAGTAAAATAAAAATGTTAAGTGAAATCAAAAACTTTCCTATTTATAAAGTATTTTAAGTATTTGGTATTACCTTGAAAATGGTCGCATTTGTTTGTGTTGGTGAAGCATATGAGAAAGGTTATAACTATCAGACTCAGGGCTAAAAGAAAGGAGAGTTGGAAAATGACTGTGATGGCCTCCACTGACCACAGACTCGATTCTGTAATGTTATTGGGACAACAAAAAAAGTAATATTAAAGAAAACATTTTAACCTGGATTTGCTGAGAGTTGACTTGGGGACTAATTTGACACATTTTTAATTTAATAATTAATTATATAAAATTATACCTTTATTCAGGCTGGTTCCATTTCCAAATAGTATCTCTCCACATGTGGCCACAGCACAGTAATAAGTGGCAGCTTCAGATGATTTGACAGCTTTAGTGAAATTATAACTACATTTCTTCTGATTGTTTGACGTCTTTTCACAGTTTTTAGGTATTTTTCCCTCAGCAAAGATGAAATCTGGATGGGACGTGTCTGATATGGCTCTGAACCAGAACATACTGGGTTCTCCTGAGCAGGTTGTGTTTACAGAATCAGAGAGAACCGAACACTGCAGCGTTTCCAAGTCTGTTTCACTGGCGGGCTTAGAAACTGCTGGCTCCTGAACAACAGTGAAGCTTGAAGTCGTCTGAGAATTTTCTATGAAGAAATGAAAGAACATCACAACTTAAAAAAAGAGCTCTGACATTTTGATTTAAACTAAAAGGTGTATTGAAGATATACATTTTTTGTCTTTGTTTTGATGTTTTATTAAAAACAGAGCAAAGTTTTTAACACTCTTAACATATATGTAGGTCAAAGTTATATCTAAAGCTATACCCAATGGAAATACTCTTTGCAAATGAATATTAAAATATTTTTTTTATTTTTGAAAATGTGGCATCTGTATCTCAAAAGGCAAATATTTTATAATAGTTATGTTTTATTTACATTTTATTTTGAGAACTGACATGGAAAAATATTTGTACCCTTATTAATAACTAATGGGACGAGTAATTTTTATTGGCATTGCATTTATGAAATGCTCACCACATTTTGCATGTTTCCACCAGTATTTTTATGATTTATTGCTGGAGATGAGCTCCAAATCTTTGAGGCTGAAAGCTTCCAGGCCATCACCCTAATCTTTAGCTCCTTCCACACATTTTCTGTTCAATTCGGGTTAAGATTCTTTGCAGTTCCACTCTGAAATGTTAAAATTAATTCCAAAGGCAGAGTAAAATATTACTTTAACTCGGTTACAACCACCCGTATGAACAACATTAGCCTTAACTACATGGAATTATTGTTTGTTTTTCAGAAACAATTTATTTTTATAAAGTCTTTCTTGTCAGACTTTTGGTTACATTGGTTGAAAATAATTAAAGACAGAAAAATAATTTAATTTTTTTCACAAACTGTTAGTGAATATCAGAGCCCTTTAAAAATGCACATTTAATAAGTCAGAAAAATCAACATTGAGGAAATACTTGACATATAATTCTATTTTACAAATCCAAAATTCTTATATTGAAACATGTTTAGTTAATAGTTAATTTAGTAAATATTTAAATTATATTCTGCTAATACTGCTAATAATATTTTAACACTCTTTCAATCAAGAATGTGTTTCACTATATTATCTGACAAATGTGGACAAAGGAAAAATTTTAAAAATAATCCTTCCAGAGACATTCCAGACATCTTATTTCCAAAGAGCCATGATTGTGTTTAACCAAATGCCAGTTCTGGGTATGAAAAAAGACCAAGCATATTTACCTCTTAATGACAAATAGGTCCCAGTCCAAGTAGATTCGGTCCAGTCCATATATGCACAATGGTACATTCCCTCATCTTGTTCTACTGTTGACGAAATGATCAGATTGCTGATGTTGCCAATATATGTTATGTGGAATCTTGATTTTGAGAATCCCGGGCCATAGGTGGGCGTTGTAGTTGTACTTTTACGCATCATTGCAATTAATATCAGAGTATTTCCTGCACTTTGCTTGTACCAGTGAACCCATGTCACAGTTTCAAACTTCTCAGTCATTACGCATTTCAAAGTCACAGGTTCCCCGAGCTGGACTGTGACCACAGGAACTAAAGTATCTGCAGTAAAAAGAAGAAAAGATAAAAGCGTTAAATGATAAAGATCAGTTTAAAAAAGAAAAAAACTGCTTACAGATAAAAGGTTTTTTTAAATTATTTTTTTCTGCTTTTAAATCTACTTACATCCTTGATGAAGAAGAAACAGTACAAGCCATAGCAGAGTCATGTTGCTACTGTCTTCATAAGGACATAAAGCTTAAGAAACTGTGGGAGGTGTGGTCGTACAGACTGTCAAATGCATCTGATTGGCTACGAAAGAATATACACTCACGGGGATTTGCTGCCACAACAAGGCTTATTTTCAGTGTGCAAAACAATTTTATTTGAAGCAAATAGACAAGTCATCACCTTTTCTTTTAAGACCGCTATATCACAGATTTTATACAAGACATTATACTCCTCTAGCAAAGGCACAAGATGAATCCTCATGTCAGGTAGCCTTCATCCAGCACCACCCGGTCAGAGCTTTGTCTTTATCAATGAGCGTTATAATAGTAAAAATAATAAATATGTTACACTTATACTTCAGCAATGCCAATTTTAATCCGCAGTAATTACATTGCAAAACATAATTCCAGCACATCATTACATTATGGCACATCATGGTCATGGTCTAACGCCTGGAAAACATGTCTGCTGCATGTTCCACAAATTCTGCGGGCAAAAGATGTCTGAGTGGGACAGATTTGAACTTCTACTATTTAAAAGTAGAAGTTCTAGCTCAGGTTATAAGAGGAAATAATATTAGCTACCATAACTATGCAGATGACACACAGCTCTACATTACGATGTCACCAGGTGACTCAGAGCCAATCCAATCACTGAACAGATGCTTAGACCAGATAAATGTGTGGATGTGCCAAAACTTTCTCCAGCTGAACAGAAACAAAACTGAAGTTATTATTTTTGGACCTAAAGAGGAACGATCTAGAGTTATAGATCTAGAGTCAATGCACAGCTTCAGCTATTACAACTAAACACCAGCGATCAGGCCCAAAACCTGGGAGTAGTGATGGACTCTGACCTGAACCTCCAGAGCCACATAAAGACAGTTACAAAGTCGGCCTTCTATCACCTGAAGAACATTTCCAGGATTAAAGGACTAATGTCTCAGCCAGATCTAGAGAAACTCATCCATGCGTTCATCTTCAGTCGTATTGATTATTGCAACAGCGTCTTCACAGGTCTGTCCAACAAATCAATCAAACAGCTGCTGCTGATCCAGAATGCTGCTGCTCGCGTTCTCACTAAAACCAGGAAGATAGAGCACATAACACCAGTTTTAAAGTCCCTCCACTGGCTCCCTGTAGCTCAAAGAATAGACTTTAAAATACTGTTGTTAGTTTATAAATCACTGAACGGCTTAGCACCACAATACATTAAAGATCTACTTTTATTGTATCAACCTTCCAGACCTCTCAGGTCTTCTGGTTCTGGTCTGCTCTGCATCCCCAGAACCAGAACCAAACGAAGAGAAGCAGCTTTCAGCATCTATGCACCACAAATTTGGAACAAACTTCCAGAAAACTGTAAAACAGCTGAAACACTGACTTCTTTTAAATCTCAACTAAAAACCCACCTGTTTAGAATTGTATTTGAAATGTAAGCAATTACAAATTTATTGATGGAACTTGACTTAATGCTGTGTTTTGATTATTGATTCTATGTTGCTTTGTGTTTCTGTGTTTGTAATGATGTAAAGCACTTTGAAATGCCTTGCTGCTGAAATGTGCTATACAAATAAAATTTGATTGATTGATAAAAAACAACTTGTAATTTTCTAAAATGAAAGATTCTGCCCTTATTTAGCTGAACACCAAATTATTACTACATTTAAACCTGCTGTATGTAACTTTTATAAGAAATATGTTTTTTCACATATTTATCACAACTATCACAGTCATGACAGCATAAAATCAAACAGATACTCTGTGAAAAAAAAACATTGCCATTGTAATTGGAAGAAATTCACCACTTCCAACCAAAAACAGCCAATCAGAGTCAGGAGGCGTGTCAACCTCTGCTAAATATGCTAATGGCAGAGATGGAGGATTAATAGTTTTCCTGTAACAGAAAAACCATTAATCCACGCACACAGGCTTGATTGACAGCTCTAAGACCTGCCTCTGGGCTGTGATTGTTTTATTTCTAGTTAGCACTGGAAACACTGGGAGAAGTCAAAGGAACTTTATTTTTTTCATCTCTTATTGACTCCATGTCTCAAGAACTCGTCCATGCATGAGAAATAGTGGCTGCACCAATAGATCCTGCTGCCTGGCCATATCCTGCAGGTGATGAAATCAGAGTATGTTCAATATTTTACTATTCAAAATAGTAAAAAGAGAAGAGGCGATATTTGGTGTGGAGTTGGGGTGCCAAATAAAATCTCGTCCAATGCGGCAGTGGCTAGGTCCGACCCTGCTTTCAAACTTTCAGCTTATTATAACAAAAGTGTGTGAATAACCAACAGAAGCTGGTGTGTCAATCAGCTGCGAGTTTTCCCACCTCCCTGAAGTGGCCCATTTACTTTGTAAACAAGCTGAATTCAAACACAAAGTTTACCATCTTGAAACCTTTGAAATTGCTATTTAAAGCATGGGGGCTCACTTTATGACTTCAACTAATATATTTAGTAAGCTCACAATATTCTCAGAAATTGATTATACTATAGGGGGTATTTTCTCTGTTCCTGCTGTAGTGCCTTGTTCCTCAAAACTATCCATCCTGTTGATGCTATTTTCCACACAAATAAGTTTATCCACAAAATTCTGACCAATCACACCATAGTTTTATATCCAGAAGAGGGAAAAGAGTTTACCAGGAAGGTTGTCAAAAAAAAACAAAAAAAAACAGTGGACGACCAGATGCTGAAATCAAAATTATTCTATTTTCTGTGTAACTTCCTGAGTGACACACAACTGTTTGTAGAAGCAATCTAGATTTTTAGTTGGTGGAAGGATCCAGAAGGCCAGGCAAGATCATTTTAATTGTATTGCACAATTTCAGCAATAAGGTAATTCAAAGCACTTAGTGTGAGTAGGAGAATAAAACAAGAAGCAAGCAAAAACTATTACACTGCAGTAGCAAAAGGACAGACTGAAAAACAGACTACACTTTATGATTTTTCCATTTTTATTCAATAGCAACAAATAGGACTGTAGCTTTAATTTAAAGGAAGTTTTACAGTTTTCTAGAAGTGTGCAGATATTTATAGTGCAAAGATTTATTACATAAAACTGCTGCCAAACCCCAGAAAAAAGAATTGTGGTGCTTTTGCAATCAGGGCAGTTTGAGTTTCTTTGTTTTTAAGTTGTTAAAAGAAGATGATGCATTAGTAAATTATGATAATCTCTCAATTTATTATTTCTCAAATCTTGCTGCAGATAGATTTGAATCTACAACATTTTGTTGTTCATATAAATACTGAGCATTTACAACTTCATATTTGACCTGTGAATACACACTTTCTTCAGTTTTCAATTGTGTTTTTATCTTTCGTCTTGAAGTTTTTCCCTCATCGAAATGCAAGGCAGCGTAGTTCATTTCTTGTCCATCTTTAGTCTGAGTGGAAAGAATAAAATACATTAAAGTTTTAGTCATAGTCCACACTAATGTAAATAATTTTATACAAAAATAAGTAATTTAATAATATGCACTTACAAAATTATCCGGTTGATTCTCATTATGTTTTGCTGTTGAAATAAAATTCAACAAAAAGGTACACTTACAGTTTTTTCTTTCAAAGCATTTCATTTATATGTGTTTTTGTTTTTTACAATTTATGTTGTGGCAAAAATAGTAATACAGCAAATAAAGCTTACCTTTAAAGTTTCTACATAGTGATCTTTGAGTTTGGTGACAGATAAAAAAAATATTTATAGTGAAGGAAATGGCCAAGCAGATTATTATGATCATCAGCACATTAACTTTAGAACTTGGTGATTGATCTGAAAAACAAGGGGGAAAGAAATATATCATTGTCTTTAAAGAAGTAACGTTTGCGCAGCTTAAAGCATCAAACTTCATGTACAAAAATCATACCTGCTGTTGGTTTAGTTTCTTTTCCAAATAATATCTCTCCACATGTTGCCACAGCACAGTACAATGTATCAGAGGAGTTGAAGTTCTTAGAAAAGCTGTAACTACATTTTTTCTGAGCATTTGATGTCAATGTGTTCTCACAAATATGCAGTTCTTTGTCATTAGTGTAGATGATTTCTGGATGTGACTGTTCTGATCCGGTTCTGAACCAGAACACATTGAGTTCTCCTGAACAGGCTTTGTCCTCAGACTCAGAGACGACTGAACACTGAAGATTCTCTGAGTCTGCTGGACGGGCGGGATCAGAAACTGGGTTCTGAAGAACAGTGTAGCTTATTGTCCTCTCAGATTTTCCTATGAAGAAATTAAAGAACATAGATTTAATTCTAAAAAAAGAGAAAATAATGGGAACAAATACAAAGAAAAAAGTTACCTTTTTCTAAAATCGCTTTTCATAAATTTGTCGAATTAGTATAACTATCGGTAGAACATAAATATAGTTGATCGTTATTCAAGAGCTAAGCATAAACTTTTCTAAGGCATCTTGGACAAATATTTCAGAAGAATGAAGTTAACTTTGTCTACAACCATATAATTTTCTTCATTTTCCTTGTACTTTTTTTTTTGTTTGTTCTACAAGATTTTTGTTTCAATTTTTAGGAATTTTACAACTCCCTTACTCGCACATTTTCTGTACTTTTCCTTTTCAAAGTTTTAGTCACATGGTTTTACTGCAAACAGCAGAATATGTCCTTGTGATATTTTTAGAAAATGTTACTTCTCACTCATTCACACAGTTTTTATTGAATCCGGACGGTTTAAAGGAACTTAAATCTGTCCTGTAAAGCTCATTTTTGTCTACAACAAATACATTTGTGTTGCTGCTGTATATTTTAAATATGACATATTAGACCCAGCAATTAATAAAAATTTTTGTGTATAATTATTTGCATTTAGGATATTCTGAAATATATATTTTGTAGATAATCACTGTGTGGATAGGTTGACATATTTTGAAATAATTTCATTTTTGCACGCAAGGCGGAGTTTGTTACTAAAAAGAAAAATGTATAAGACTCATTAATCATTTATGACTGAAACTCACAAATTGAATTGGTCATATAGGTAAAGTAGTGAACTTTTGGCACTACTTCACTTTGTGCCCAGTGAGCCCTATGAGTTTTGGGGATATAAAACTTGTGTTTATTAAAAAACATTTAAATGATTAGATCACATGATTACCTTTTATTGACAAGTAAGTTCCACTCCAAATAGATTCAGTCCAGTCCATTCGAGCACAGTGATACATTCCTTCATCTTGTAGAACTGTCTCCATAATCGTTAGATTGCCGAGTTTGTCATCAATTGTTGCTTTCATTCTTGAAGCAGGTGCATTTGGATCGTATTTTGGGTCTATGCTTTTCTGTTGCATCACAATGAATTTTAGAGTACCTCCTGCACTCTGTTTGTACCAGTGAAGCCATGTGCCCTGAAGTCTCTCCGAAAAAGCACAAGACAAAGTCACAGGTTCACCAAGTTGAACCGTGACCACTGGGACCAAACAATCTGTGTCATTAAAAAATACATAAAAACAATAAGGAAAAACATAAAAATATTTAATGGACGTAAGAAATTTCCTATCATTCAGTTACTTAACTGATGAAATGTTACTTACGCCCTTGGTGAAGAAGAAACAGTGAAGCCCATAACAGAAACATGCTGACACTGCCGTCATTGAGACCCTTGATTCTTAAATAACAGGGGGAGGTGTGGAGATCCACAGTCAAATGCCTCTGATTGGCTATGACGGCATATACAATCAAAGTGCACTTCCTGCCACAGTACAGCAATGTTCTTTGAAAAACCCACTACAATTACACTTGGTGGTGTTAACAGAAGTTTCCAAAGTGCCCTCCTGGATAGTTGAACTCAGGGCCAAGCAATTACCCAATGATCTTTGAATGCAACATACAAATACCAAAAGATCAGCCTGTGGTAAAAAACTAAAGTATTTTTTGTCACTCATTTAGAAAGGCAAATATAAATATTGGATACATTTATTATATAGAGAGTAAAATATTTGATGCCTTAGCTTTTAGTAATCTTGATGATTCTGTTTGATCTTTTTGACACAGAAATGAAATGCATCTGAAGTGTATTTTAATTTCTATGCACTTAGCATTTGGTTATGTTTATTACACTTTGAGTAACAGCAGAAGCTTCGCTGCAGACTGCAGATCGAAGAAGGCGCTTTATGGAAACAGGTGGAGCTTTGTTAGACCAAACGTTTAGGCAACTCAGAATGTGGCTTCTATTCAAGACTTGAAGATTCCTCAGCAATGCATGAAAGAACCAAAGCAAGATTTCAGGTATGTTTTCGGTGAGGGATGAGTCGTATGCATTGACACCAACACGCAATAGTGGGACGTTGGCATACTCAGATACGGATACTCCGTCACTTAGATTCACGCATGGAAGAGGAACACTACGTCTATTATTTATGGTCATTAATTTGTATCATAAACAAACATTAATGATAAGACAAAACCTTTTGTTCTGGCTACCATACTACAGCCTGACATTATAAGATTGAGTTAAATTAAACCAATGGTAATTTAATTTTTTTAAAATAATTGTTTTCTTCACTTCACATGTTACGTGCCTTTTTAAAATTAATCTCACAGCAGTGTAGTGGGATTGAATGCATTTATTGAATGAAAGTACGTAGTAATTTTAAAATATGGTTGATGCAAATAACCATTTACCCTTACGTCATTCTATGTGAAAAAAAAAGACAAACTGATTTTGTGTGTGAGTGCACTAACCTCGTTGTGTTGTCAGTGGATCTTGCATTAGATTCCAAGCTTGACTGCGAATTCTAATACAAATTTCTGTCTACACAGATTGATCTAAAAGTTTTTGACTCTGTGGATGTTGACACTCTCTCTGGTTACAGCCCAGCATATGAAGATCAAATAACAGCACACTTGTGTTTAGAACATAATAGATAGATAGACAGACAGACAGACAGACAGACAGACAGACAGACAGACAGACAGACAGACAGACAGACAGACAGACAGACAGACAGACAGACAGACAGACAGACAGACAGACAGACAGACAGACAGACAGACAGATAGACAGATAGATAGATAGATAGATAGATAGATAGATAGATAGATAGATAGATAGATAGATAGTGTTAAGAAAAATGATTATTATTTGGTGCTTAATACAGTTAATCTACGACATGTGTAACAGTTATATACAATACTCTTATTTGGAACAGGTCTCGTCTGAGATGCGGTAAGCAGACAGAGCAGGGCCCTTTGCCTCCCCCACACCAGAGCAATAAATTTGCATTCCAATGGGAGTGGGGGCTACGGAGGTGTCTGTGAAATCTCATCTTAGGACGTTTGGCGCCAGGGATCTTCCGTATCAGGCAGCGATGGGCACGAAGTGGTCCGCCCTCTTACTTAGATAAAAAACAGACACCTTTGCCACAATGAGGGGAGTTTTTTCAAGTTCTCTGAGGGCTGAGGGAGTTTCTAATTGGTCAAAGAACGGAGCGCCTTGACTGCATATATTAAATTGAAGGAACACCCACTGACTATAAAAATTTGGGTCAATGCTGAGATAGAGAGAGAGAACGCGGCCGCTATTTTTGCCTTTTTGTATTTGTTTTGTGTTTGTCTGTCTTCCCCCTTGTGTGTTTTTTTATTTTTATGAGAAAATGCATATCTCTGTTCCTCTGCAGCTTTGTTGTCGATTGCTTTGTATGAGATTAAACTCTGTGATCTGTGACGTCAACACGCTTTGTTGTTGTTTCGTTTTACCAGCACGCGGTCGCTGCAGGTCGCTCACGGAGAACGTCACTCACCAATCCCGGGCAAGATTAAAGAGGAAAAGAGCCAAACGTTTTGTCCAAAGCTAGCATTAAATGATCCTCTTTTTTAATAATAGATAGATAGATAGATAGATAGATAGATAGATAGATAGATAGATAGATAGATAGATAGATAGATAGATAGATAGATAGATAGATAGATAGATAGATAGCATTTATTGTCATTGAACAGGATTCAACGAAATTTCTGTTGCAGCTCCCGTGCAAAAATTCACATATATACAATAAAAATAAACAAACACACAATAATAGTAATAATAACAATATATACAACTAAAATTAACTAAAGGCACTCAACCACACCAAAGAAGTAGCAGCAGGTCCAATTATGGCAAAATGCAGATGATGTGACAGTGCAAAGTGCAGAACAATATGGCTGTGTGGGGATGGGGGATATGTATGCGTGACTGCGAGGTTATGATATGTGTGGGAGGGGGGGGCAGCAGGGAGTAATGGCTCTGACGGCTGTGGGGAAGAAACTGTTTCTCAGTCTATTTGTTGTAGTCCGTATATTCCTGTACCGCTTGCCTGATGGCAGCGGCACAAACAGTCTGTGGCCCGGTGGCTGGAATCCATGGCTATGGATCCAGCTCTCTTCTGGACCCGGCCTATGTAAATGGAGTCCAGAAGTACTTTATTCATCCCAGCAGGGAAATTACTTCGCAGTTACAGCATAGAGACAAGACAAGGCAAGAGACAAGACAATAACAACGTCCGGGTGTTGAGTCTGGAGTTTAGCTGCGGTAGAGCTGATGACATCACAGGCCACCGCTGCATCAGCTGATGGGGGAATGTAAACAGCGATCAAAATGGCGGACGTTAACTCCCTCGGCAAATAATACGGCCGCATTCCCACAGCCAGAAGTTCAATGTCCGGGCTACAAATCTGTTCCTTCACGTTATCATGACCGGGATTACACCACCTCTCACTCACATAAAGTGCAATCCCGCCGCCCCTCTTCTTCCGACTCTTGGAAAGGAAATCCAGGGACCTCCACGCTGTACTCCGGAATAAGCGAGTGCAGCCAGGTTTCCGTGAAGCAGAAGATACTGCACTCCATGTACTCCTTCTGGGTACCGCTGGTTTGTGCCATCTCCTCTTCTCCCTCCGTTTAACGGACGACCTGCAGCCCCGTCGTCCCCTCCGCAACCCCTCTGGGGCCACAGGCCTGCCCCCGGGCAGCAGCAGAGGCCCACACAGCGCAATCAGCTGTTCACGCGAGCGAACAATGCCGCCACTCCGTTCAGCGAGGCTCTCCGCAACAAAGAGCAGAAAAAGCAGCAGAAGAGCGCGGAGAACAGCGAAAGAACCACATCCAGCCACCGCGGAAAGCGCAACTGATGATTCATGGGTTCTTTAAGCACGGATCCTTAATCGGCTACAGCAAATATACACAGATTAACACACACGACGGGAGCTGCGTCTGCAAGCAGCCAGCTGTGCCGGCGCCATCTTGAGACAAATCAAGACAAAATATTTCAAAAAACGTTCACTGCTTGAATAGCTAAAGAAGATGGGCATTGACAGTAATGATGATATAAACTCCAATCATGCAGAGAAAAATACAAGTCAGAAAAGACCATTATGCAAAAGCCAACAAATGGGATGAAAAAGAAGACGAGAAGAATCGACACCATCAGTGTCAGGTCCCGGGGATGACATTCCTAACCTACATCAGGAATGCTCATCCTCAACCGGGGCTCCATTTGTGACAAAAGTGAGAAATGTTTTTTGTACGTTAGTTATTTACAGCCAGGCTGCAGTGTGTCCATCTCAGGCTGTCCTTCTCGTGTTTAGTCATACTTCTACTGGTGAAAAGCTTTCCCAGAGCTTGTTGGTGGTCTGCAGCACCTGATGTTGCATAGCGTAATCAGCCTGATGCTGAACACGTAACGTTAATGCAAGTTTGTTGTGTTTTAGTCCTCGCTGAAATTGCACAAGTGGCAAACTGATTTGGTTGCACTCTGTGGTTTACCTATTTTATCCCATTTAAAGCCAAAGTAATCCCAAATAGGTGACTTGGTATTTTTTTGGCAACTAATTCCTCCATATTTGGACTTTAGTTTTCTAAATTGGCACGTCATTACATTCATGTTTACATTGTTCTGTCCACAAAAAAATTCCAAACATCTGCTGTGCAAATATTTCAACCATCATCTTTTGTTGAACTGAATATCAGCAGGGAAAATGTTGCACATTGCCCAACCTCACTGGAAAACCATTTTTGTTTGTCCATACATTTTACAAACGAGGAGAAATGTAATGAGTTTTAAATGGTAGTGTAGGTGAAGTGTTGGTGGTTTGAATTTATCTAAATTATTGCATTTTTATTTTGGATAGGTTAAATAGAAACTACTTGTTACTGTAATTGTGTTGGATAAAATTTTAAATGTAAATATACATATTTTTACTCATGCACCAATTTACAGTTAGTTTCTATTATTTGCAGCATTAGTTCTTGAGAATGTCATCCATTTCCAAATAAAATTGTGACTGCGTAATATCCTTAACTGAATCGAATATCAATCGAATTGAATTGGACTGTTCTGAATCGAGCAGAGTTCAGAAATCCGAATCAATACCTCTCACTGTTAAACAGCTTAAAGGTGGTGAAACTCATATCCACATAGCCTCTCATAACGTTCCACTTGGTCAATGAGGAAGGATGCAACATCTAGAGCACAGGCATCAAACTCCAGCCCTCAAGGGCCGATGTCCTGCAGATTATAGATGTGCCACAGGTACAAAACACTGGAATGAAATGGCTTAATTACCTCCTCCTTGTGTAGATCAGTTCTCCCAGCCTTGCTAATGACCTAATTATTCTATTCAGGTGTGGTGCAGCAGAGGCACATCTAAAGGTTGAAGGACAGCGGCCCTTGAGGACTGGAGTTCGACACGCCTGATCTAGAGGATAGGACTGATTTTTTTCTTCTGCGCAGTCTGGTTTTGTTTAGGATCCTTCTCAGAGTGTGTACAACAGGTGCTGACCTTGATTGCTGTCATCATTTCAGATGCGTCCCTGCTCCAGCACACCTGTATCCAATGAATGGCTCGTTACCAGGCCTATTCAATGCATCTGGTGAGGGAATTCAACCATTTCATTCGGGTCTGTTGCAGTACGGTAGCTCCCAAGGACTGACCTTAAGCACCCCTGGTACATGCTAATGTTGACTTCATCCACAATGTGCACACAAGAATATTTTTACACTTGATCACATCTTGACAGTGTCACCATGAGAACTCTTTGTTTTTTTATTACAAAATTGTCTGTTTTTCTGCCTTATTTCTGATTTCTTCATGTTTTTTTATGGTGTGAGGCACTTTGAGCAGCATTGTTGCTGAGATGTGCTATATACAAATAAACGTAACGCCTGTGTTTATCCCTGTCTGCATTGTACTCTACAGAACAGCATATCACACTAAATAGGCTGTGTAGATGGGTTTTATTCTTGCTCTAAGGAGAAGTTTTAAAAATATTTTTAATTACCATTTTGTAAATCCACATTTAAACCCATTTGAAATTAACCATCAAGCTAGCTGGTTGTCATTGAGGTTTTAACTGTGCTTAAAGAGGTATAAATTTTATTTTGAAAAGTCAAAAGAGCAATAACTTTATATTTGAGTAGACTGACAAGTGGCCTTTAAAATGTATTCAAAAAAGGTAGTTTATTGACATGTTCCAATTACATTTCAATAATAATGTTTTAAATTTTGTATATTCTTTTGAAAAATTGTAATTAGAGCAGAAACAGATATATTTACATAAAAAAGTTATGAGAAACTTTATTCCACATCAGGGCAGTTTGAGCTTGTTTCAAATATTAAGACAATACAGGACCACAATTATAATGGTCTTAATTACTAACATTGGATTAATTTGAATCTACATTTGTTCATATAAACATTGTGCTACTTAATAATTAAATCACATTTAACCCCTGAATACACACTGTCTTCAGTTTTCAGATGCCGTTTTATGTTTCCTCTTGATGTTTTCCTTTCGTCAAAATGTAAGGCAGCGTAGTTCAGGTCCTGTCCATTTACCGTCTGAGCAGAAAGAAAATATTGCATTAAATTTTTGTTCCACGTGACATTCAGGTATATTTTTTAAGACTTTTAAACACAATTTTATATAGGTCACTTACAATATTATCCAGTTGATTCTCATTCCGTTTTGCTGTTGAAAAACAGTTCTCAATGGTTTGCTTGAAAGTTCAGTTTTACTTCATAGTAGATTATTTAGGTCTTTATTTGTTTCAAATACAGCAAGACAAAAGATACAACTTACATTTAACGTTTCCACACCATGATCTTCGAGTGTGGTGGCAGATAAAACCGATATTTACAGTCATAGAGATGACTAAGCAGATTATTATGATCATCAGCACATTAACTTTAGGAATTGCTGACTGATCTGCAAAACAAGGTGAAAAAGAAATATATCATTGTCTTCAAAGATTAAATAATATTTGCATAAGTAAGTATTTGAAGTACAAAAACTCTTACCTGTTGTTTTAATTCCTTTTCCAAATAATATCTCTCCACATGTTGCCACAGCGCAGTAAAATGTTCCCTTGTGAGAAGAGCTGAAGTTCTTAGAAAAGCTGTAACTACATTTCTTTTGAGTGTTGGATGTCGCTGTGTTCTCACAGTCACGAAGTCCTTTGTCAGTAGAATGGATGATTTCTGGATAGGACTGTTCTGATCCGGTTCTGAACCAGAACACACTGAGTTCTCCTGAACAGGCTTTGTCCTCAGACTGAGAGAGGACTGAACACTGAAGAGTCTCTGAGTCTGTTGGACGGGCAGGATCAGAATCTGGGTTCTGAAGAACAGTGTAGCTCGATGTCCTGGAGTTTGCTATGAAGAAATTAAAATGTATATTAAACTGTAAACAAGAGTTGTACTATTTTTATTTAGGATAAAAATAATTTGATTCTTGATGTCAAAAATAGGAAGTCATCTATCTCAGTTTAACCTGAAAAATGTTTTATTGATGTTTATTTACATATTTTCAGGTTTTTTTATTGATAATTATGTCAATTTTGCTAATCTAAAAAAATGTAATGTCATCTTTTTTGTAGAACAAAAAGCAAGAAATAAAGAAGAAAATACCATTTGCCTTTTTGTTATATTTTTAAAATGTCTCACAAATAATTTAAAACAAACCAAATTCTGGTCACTTTTACTGAGGCTCGTGTAGTTTATCAGTTGTATTTGTCTGCAGTTTCTTGTGTTTGGATGTGGGTTTTAGTAACAAAAGGCCAATTGGTTTAACATTTTTTAATCTTGCTAGTTCACTTGACCACAAATTTTCTTCATCAATTAATCCTGGTCAGAGATGCTGTTTTCCATCTTATTCAGCATAAATCCCTATAATATCCCTAATATAATAACATTAGGAGTTTTTCAACAAACTCCTAATGTTATTGTGGATGTCTGTTCATTTTGAAAAGCAATAATCTTTACTGTTGGTAAAGATTTGGTGTTTAAACATTTAAACAATAAATATAATATAGTTTAAGGGTGTATTGTATTGTTTGATGCCTCAGCCAATGGTAAGAGACATCAGTGGAATATAGAAAAAGAATAAATCCATAGATACCCAAAGTATCAAGAGTACTTATTTTGAGAGCAGAGATGCCAAAAAAGAGATTAATCTAAAAACTAAGTTTCCCATGAGCAATCAATCTCATTGCGTATTAAAAATAGTCAATCATTAATGACTAAAGCTCACAAATTGTATTGATCAGAGACGTAGATCAATGTCTAATGTATTTCTTTCTAGTTTAACTTAATTCTCCAGTCCAAGTGGAGCCGTGTTTTTTGGAGAGAAAGAGACACATTCAGACGGAGAAAATATTAGATCAGTTCTTTACCTTTCACTGATAAATAAGTCCCAGTCCAAGTAGATGCAGTCCAGTCCATGTGAGCACAGTGATACATTCCTTCATCTTGTAGAACTGTCTTCATAATCGTTAGATTGCTGAATTTATCATCGTTTGTTGCCGCTATTCTTGAGGTAGACGCATTTTGTTTATAATTAGGCTTTATGCTTTTCTGCTGCAACACAATGAATTTCAGAGTATCTCCTGCACTCTGTTTGTACCAGTGAAGCCATGAGGTGCTTTGAAATTTCTCCAATAAAGCACAAGACAAAGTCACAGGATCACCAAGTTGAACCGTGACCACTGGGACCAAACAATCTGTATCATTTAATGAAAACAATAAGGAAAACAACAAAAATATTTAATTGCCATCAGTTGCTTATCATTCATTTACTTAACTGATGAAATGTTACTTACGCCCTTGGTGAAGAAGAAACAGTGAAGCCCATAACAGAAACATGCTGACACTGCCGTCATTGAGACCCTTGATTCTTAAATAACAGGGGGAGGTGTGGAGATCCACAGTCAAATGCATGTGATTGGCTATGACGGCATATACAATCAAAGTGCACTTCCTGCCACAGTAAAGCAATGTTCTTTGAAAAACCCACTACAATTACACTTGGTGGTGTTAACAGAAGTTTCCAAAGTGCCCTCCTGGGTAATTAAAATAAAAGTCAGGCAATTATACCAAACATCTGTTATTTCAACGTAATATGTAAAAATTAAGAAATCTCAACTCACAGGACATGTATGAGGTCTTTGCTGGACTGAAAAATAAATGTTTTGAAAAGATGTTTTCAGACACTATTTATTCACTGTTATTTTAGGGGAGTGTATTCAAGCACACACTTCCTGTTTACAGTACTGGACATAAAATAATGGAAACACAATCTAAATTTCTTGTGGGATAAATTATCAGATGATACTACACTGGATATCTATGATCTGCTTTATTTGACAATTATCTTTATCTGACCATAAAAACATACTTGAATCCTGCAACTTTTGTAACTGGTGGCTGGAAGAAGAGCCAGATGACTGATGCACAGCCTGGATTGCTGGATTTCACACCTTTATATACACCATCAGATAATCCTGAATCACAATATAAGAAGTATGTCAGACATAAGAAGTTATTGCCTTGTAGTAGAAAGTTTGCCTTTCGCAGTTTCTTGATTTCTTTGTCCTTTACAATTGTTTCTTCCAACTCTCTAATATGATCCTCAAGCTCTCTAATCTAAGATTCATCATCTGTCTGATAATGTGAAAACAAACAAAACAATGATAGTATGATTCAAGCACCAAACGAGAAAAAAAATACATACACATATGCATAACATTTACGTAGACAGACAGATGTGGTTGTGTGTGTCTGTGGAGAAGTCAGAAAATCCAAGGTGGTATCCAGTACCTGAATGTTCGCGTTTTGTACATTGTTAGAAAAATTTGAGCGACTGTTTGGAGATTAGTTGTTTGTTCCTGGCTCTCTTGGTGCAGAGGGATTTCGATCACAGACTCGTCTCTTCATCGGAGTAGGAGGCCTCTTCTGAAATATTTGTAGCTTGAACCACTCCTCCATTAGGAGGCTGGTCCTAATGAGCCTGGTCTCGGTTCATTAGAGAGCTGAGACCAGGAACTGAACCCAGGACGTCTGCATTGAGGACTACAGCCTCTGCACATGGTGTGCTACCAATACTAACATAAGATACTAACATAAAAGGGGGTGAGGACGAGTAACGTAGAAGAGGGTATTAGACTATCATCAACGCAGGGAGGGAGAGGAGCTAACGTGAGAGCAGAGGTGACTCAAGTAACGTGTGGGAGTGGGGGCACAATACGGGATATTTACAGGAAAATACTAATATAGAAGCACGGCGGGAGAGGGAGGTAAAATACGGTAGTTTCCCGCAAAAAACGGCAAACTTGACGGGTATGGGCTTGATAGAGGCAGTACTACTACCTTTTATTTTAAAATATGGGCCATTTTTGCAGCAAAAATGTGAATTTTAGAGCTGTTACAATACAAAGGCTTCCACATCTGCTTAAAGTGAAAGATGCAATTTAAGAACTTCAAAGTCAGTGCTTTGAAATGGCCGACTCTATGCCCTGATGTCTATCCATTCATCCATTATCTGCTTATCCTTGAAGTGTGCCGGGTGCTTGTGCCTTTTTATACAATGTCATTAAATGTCTATAGGTTCAGTCATTCATGGATCCTATTTCTTCAGTCCTATGTCTCTGCTTTTTTGTGTTGGTGTTTTGATGATTTTTCTTTATGTTTGTGATTAATTGTCATACTCAGTTCATTCCCTGTTGTTCATTATTGTCATCATTGTCTTTCTGATCTAGTTTATTCCTTTGTGTTAAGCTATTTCTTGTGTTTTATGTTTCTAAGTGACGTACAGTGAGGTTCATAACTGGTGAGGCACTGACTTCTCTGGAATTGGATACACTAAATCCAAAATAAAGGCTTTGTGTTTTGACCTTTATTGAAACATTTTGTTGTTTTAACATTTAATTATGAATGAGTCAGTTGCATACTCTTAAACAATATTAAACACAAGAGCAATAAAATAATATTTAATATAAAATGTATTTTTTTTTCTTTTATTTTGGCTTAGATCTCTTTGTTATGATTAAAATTGAAAATTGTGTATGAACTTACCTGTATTTATATGAAGCGCGAGCACTTAAACATCTCCATCACAAAAAATCATCATTGTTAGACTTCATATTTTAAATGTTTTAGTGAAGATCATCAAGAAGGAGAGTCATCCAACTATTTTTAGTTTTTTAATGCGTACATGAAAGGCACCTGTTGCCCATTGTGCCTATGGGGCTCAGCACTGCCCCCTATCAGTGCAGCATGGCACTTTCAGCCTCACTCCAGCCTGTATAACAGCATATGTGTAATCCATAAATTTAGTGATTTGTCAGGATTCTGGTGTGTTGGGTGCTTTTATTCCATCATTGGATCCATCTATCCCAGAGAGTATCTGTGCTAGAGAGCACTGGGCTACCTTCACAGCTGTTCTTTATCAGCTTCACTAGGGTGACACCTACAGCTTTGATGTCTTCAACAAATTTCATCCTCAAGGTTTTGTCCCCTCTGAATCCTTACAAAACGCCAGGATCTCTAAGCTCACTTCTTGATAACAGTTCTTTGAGCACACTGAAGACTGGATCCAATGTCCAAATCTCCACCTTTCCTCAGTATATAATCTGTCTCTCATTGCTTATTGCTACTGCTACCATTATGCAGTCCGTGCTCTATGTCCAGCTTTTCCTATAATCCTCCTGTAAGTTCCCTTTGGTAATTAGTTATTAAGACTTTGCTAATTTTCTTCACTGTTAGAATATTTCTGTTAGTTATAATGCTTTCTGACATACAACTAATAAAAAACATTTAAGATTATCAGATAAATAAAATATTTTTAATACAGACATACAGTTTTAATGAAAAGCATGTTTAATACTTTCTTCTCAGAAGGGACTTTTAATCTGACATCAAGTTTCATTGGAAGCCATATCCAACTTTATTGAACATGATTATATTTAAGTCAGTTCTCTGACATTTGAATATACACTTTCTTCAGTCTTCAGCTCTCTCTTTTTTGTCGTCTCTGTGGAGAAATGCAAGGCAGCATAGGTCACATGATCTCCATCTTCTGTCTGAGAGGAAGCATAATATTTAAATCAAAATATACATTTTGTTGTATCCAGTCGTGTTTTTTTTTGTTTTTTTTCATTTTGAATTCACAAACTATGTAGACAATTAGATGTGTTTACTCATAATATCATCTGGTTGGTCCATGTCATTGTGTTGTGCTTTCTAGACACATGGTATAAAAATTAATATGCATTCTGAAATTATCTTCATTTTTTTCTCTTTTGAAATAAACTTCCTATTTGTTTGATCAATACTTACCTCTAAAGTTTTTGCATGGTGTTCTTTGAGTTCGGCAACAGATTAAAACAATAATCACAATCACACAAATGGTCAAGCAGATTCCTGTGATCACCAGCAGCAACATAACTTCATAACAGGATGAATGAGCTACAAAACAAAGAGATAAAGACACATGTCATGGTCTCCAATAAAGAGATGATGTCAATAATATATGCTGTTTAGGAGCACTATGCAAAACAATTCATACCGCTTTCGATTCTGGTTCCATTTCCAATAAATATCTCTTTGCATGTGGCCACAGCACAGTAATAAGTCCCAACATCAGAGGAGTTGATGTTCTTAGAGAAATTATATCTGTATTTCTTCTGAGTGTTTGACGTCTTCTCACAATTGTCAGGCGTTTTTCCATCACTGTAGATGAGATCAGGAGAGTTCTTGTCTGATCCGGTTCTGAACCAGAACACACTGGGATCTCCTGCACAAGTTTCTGTCTCAGTCTGAGAGACAAGTGAACACTGCAGAGTCTCCGAGGTTTTATGATGTAGATCCAGAACAGCTGGCTGCTGAACAACACGGTAGCTTGATGTTGTTTCACTGTTTCCTAAATAAATAAAGATATTGGTATTAAATCAGAAGAAGAAACAGGTTCAGCGTTATTAATAATATTGAAAATCAATTGTTGAGTCTATATTTGTCCTTTAATCAAGCTTTTGGAAAAACATTTTACAACTATTGTATTTTACCTAAAAAATATATGTTTGCTTTAAGATTACGGACGTGGTAATATTTTTATTACAGTGAGATCTAATGGGTAGATAAGATGGAGATCTTTACTAACAGATATCTTCATGACAAAGTATTGCAAAATTTGTTTGAAATACAAATTATGTTTATTTTTTATTAAAATTACAGTAATTTTCAAAATAAAATTACTGTAATTCTATTTTGTATATATATTGAATTACACAAAATACCTGTTAATAATAAATAAGACCCATTCCAAGAAGAACCAAGCCAGTCCATAAGACCACAGTGATACATTCCTTCATCTTCTTTGGAGGTCTTCCAAATCGTCAAGTTGCTCATTTTGTTGTAATATGTTGTGTTGAAATTTCCAGATGTAAATCCTGGTCCATAATCGGGATTTGTATTGGGATGTGTCATTACAATTAATTTTAGAGTATCTCCTGCAGTTTGCTTGTACCAGTGAACCCAACCGAGGCTCCCAGTGGTCTTGGTAAAAACACATGTCAAAGTCACAGGTTGACCCAGTTGAACAGTGACAACAGGAGCCGAGGTATCTGCATTTAAAGACAAAACCAATGAGAATAAAGTTTAGAACAAGAAAAACCAATAGATAAAAATCATATAATAAAAGTTTATAACACCTAAATGGATGTTACAGAAGACATTAAATTTCAGTTCATGCTCCACTTACATCCTTAATGCACAGTCTGGCCCATAAGGGTCAAATTCACAGCCTTTGTTAAGAGATTTGTTATTTATGTCAAAGGGAGATGTTTTGTAATCTGCACTTTCGAAAGCATCAGATTGGCTTTCTTAGAAACAAAATCGCTGATTCTGGTGTGCAGATGTGTGCAGATCTATTCCATGAGCTTCTTCTGGATTTAAAGATCTGTAGAACTTCTGCTGTATGAGTAACCATTCTAGTAGTCTCTAGTTCTATCTGCATTACTTGTATTTTTTCCCAGATGATTTCCTAGTAAAAGTCTATCCTTACGTCCTATTGCTAAAGACACTTCCCTGTGCTCTAGGGTCTGGTCTAATCTGCCGATCTGTTTATTTGAATGGAATCTCCTTGAGTGTTTCCTGCAGCTCCTGCAGCTCAGACAGGTGGTGAGCCTCACCTGCCTGAGCCTCACGTCAGGCAGGTGAGGCTCTGATGTCCTCAGCTCCTCACCTGCCTGCCCACTCTCCATCATCAATCACTCAACTTCTCTGAATCCTTCAAGTACACTCTGAACATCCATACTCACCTTTGAACTACAAATATTTGCTCTCATCTCACACCAGACTCAATCTACTCTCCCACTCACTTCTCAGCTTCAAGCCACAGTAACAAAATCAGTATTTCGATCAACCTGCAATGGATAATTTACCTCTTGTTTTCCAGACATACAGTAACTGCACCCAGACACCCAAAAGGAAATGGAACCAATTCAGTACATTTCTCATTTTCTGGTAAAATCCTTCTTAATCAGCCTTTTTACTTTTTAACAAATAGTAAAAAGACTATGGTTCAGGAAACTAACTTGAAAATTACCATCACAAAGCACTTCCTGCCACAATGAAGCTGGTGTTTGATTCTATTTCATATAGGACAGACGTGTTGGCCTTTCACTAAAATATGACTATTCATGGTTTTTTCTGAAGTATAGTTTTTTGATATTATTTAGCACCAGTTCACTATTCACAAATTTGCAGAATAAAAGTTTCAATGAGTGATTGATTGGTGCCTAAAGCCACTCAGCTCTGAGATAATCAACCTATAAATTGTCCTTCCATCTAAATGACTGCTCATAGACAACTCTAAACGTAGTTTTGGTAATTTTCATTGTCAGAATTATGTCAGTGTTGCACATTCTGTTATAAGGCAAATAACCATAAGACTATACAGTCAGCAGACAAAGTATATAATCTCATATTTGTTTAAGCATTTTCTTCATTTTCTTATTTAATGCCAAGGTTGTATATCATCACTATGGAGAATAAATTTCTTTTCGGGACATGAGCTACTGATGTTATAAAGGAAATCTTACATTTTATAGTTTTTTAACAGGGTTTAAGAGAGTAAAAATAAATGGCGGGTACTTATGTAGCGCTTAGCAAGTGCAAAGGATCCCAAAGCGCTTCAGATTACATTCACCCATTCGAGCACTGATGGTAGTAAGCTACTGGATTATAGCCAGGGCTGCTCTTTGGCAGTCTGACAGAAGTGACTCTGCCATCGACCAGCATGACCAAGAAATCACCAGCAGGCAAGACATAGCAGGGGCTTGAACTGGCAACCCGCCGGCTACAGGATAAACTCTTACCACTATTACCACCTTTGCCCCACAACAGTCACTTGCAAATTCTGACTTTGAGAAACCGCCATTCAGTAAGACCACCAATGCGACTGGTGATCACCATGCCAACTGTACATGCAAATCTGTATGCACAGTTGGCACGCAAGATTCAAAATGATAACTTGTTTCATATTTAGAGAAAATTATACTTACTTCCTTGACGGAGAAAACATAGTGTCACCCAAAACAGAAGCATCTTGACACAAGTCATTACACTCTGTGATGCTTAAAAGACAGGAAGATGGGTAATTTACCACTGATGCCTCACCCACTTTTTCATGAAAAAGTGTGCAAAGTCTGTGACCTACAAAGAGAGCTGTGAACTTAAATTCAGAACACTGGGGGGGGAAAGCAGTGACTCTGTGACCAAAGATTAACAAAGATTTCTGAGAATTAGCATAGACTTCAGAAAATTAGAAGAGGGAGTCAAAACATCAGCTCTACCTTTCGATGCTCGAGGACCCTGTCTTCCTCCATAAATGTGCCAAAAATGACCCATTTTAGATTCAATATGTTTTTGTGCTACTTGAGGACAATCATTTGTTATCGCTTGTATTATTGTGTCCACCCAACAGCAACTTTAAAGTTATTTTATTTTTAATATTTAGAACATTTTTAAAACACTTAAAATACTCATACCAATACTCATTTTGTGTGCCTGTAAGAGTGCGTGCAGAAGTACGTTCCCTTTCATCCATCATTTATAAGACCATTACAGCAGTAAATCTTGTAACCATGACGCTTGAATGAGTAAACATTTGAACTCTGGACCACTGCAGTGAGTGCTTAAGGGAACAATCACAGAGTGGCCCCGAACAATACAATTCCTTTCCCTTTTACTCATCTAACTAAGCTTCAAATACTTTGTTCAGTGGGTTGAACAAAAAGATTGCATAAAAATGTGAGAGACTAAAGCATTTTTAAACACGATCCCCTCATTTCAGGAGCTCAAAAGAAATTGGACAAATTAAACAAGAGTGAATAAAATGTACATTTCTAATACTTGGTTGTCCAGTTGTTGTACAATTCAGGGAAGAGATAGGGTCTATGTACAAGTGATAAACATATTTTGATACAAAATGTGTGAACTACGGTGGCCCAGACAGTTCAATAAGGCACCGTAGTGAATCAGCCCCAGACAGAAAGACAAGTAGACAAATTGATTTACAGTTATTATTATTATTATTATTATTATTATTATTATTATTATTATTATTATTATTATTATGATTGTTAGTGCTGATTGTATTTGTACTCATGACTGCACATCACTGGTGTATATTAATTATTCTCTCGTCTTTTACATTTTGCTGTGTAGCGTAAACACTTGTGTATTTAGTGTCTAATTCAGCTCATTCTCCTAATTAAGCTCACCTGATTTTCATTGTTTATTGCTGCTTACTTCATTATGCTGTGTGTGCTTCATGTCTTGGTCTCCTTGTAATCTCCTGTAAGTTCCCTTTGGTGTTTAGTTATCAAAATTTTCCATTTTTGTCACTGTTTGCTTCAACAGAATAAAGAATACAGGTGCTGGGAAAAATATGTGTTAGCTTGTAGCAGGAGGTTTGTTGATCTAAAATGTTAGAATAAAATTAAGACAATGTTGAATTTTCAAATGTTTTTAATTGTAGCATTTCTCAAAATGTAATGAGTTGTATAAATACATATATAACAATATCAGTGCTCTATGTGAGTCTAGATTATAGATTATAGAACCTTTTAATACTTTAGAATATTACTGAAATGTCAAGTAGCCATAGATACTACCTATATAAAGGCTTATTTCTGTTAGTTATGATGTTTTGTGATATACAACTAATTAAAACATTTAATATTAGAACACTACATCAGACAAATAAGAATATTTTTAATACAGAAATGTGGTACTTGTTTCTCAGAAGGGACTTTTAATCTGACATCATGTTTCTTTGGAAACCACATTATAATTTATTGAACATGATTATATTTAAATAAATTCTCTGACATTTGAATATACACCTTCTTCAGTCTTCCTCTCTCTCTTTTTTGTCGTCTCTGCGGAGAAATGCAAGGCAGCATAGGTCACATGATCTCCATCCATCTGTGGGGAAATATAAGATTTTAATCAAAATGTAAATTTTAGTCATTTTGTTATATCAATTTTAATATTTCAATTTTACAAAGTTAGTAGACAATTAGGTGTGTTTACTCACCATATCATCTGGTAGATTGATGTCATTGTGCTGTGCTATTGATGAGGAGTTTTCTAAACACAGAGTTCAAAAAGCAACATGAATTATGAAAATATTCTAATTGTTCGATTTCTGTTAATTTGATCAATACTTACCTCTAAAGTTTTTGCATGGTGTTCTTTGAGTTTGGCAACAGATTAAAACAATAATCACAATCACACAAAT
This sequence comes from Xiphophorus maculatus, assembly GCF_002775205.1. NCBI lineage: Eukaryota > Metazoa > Chordata > Actinopteri > Cyprinodontiformes > Poeciliidae > Xiphophorus > Xiphophorus maculatus. The sequence continues at coordinate 11,742,056 of NC_036465.1, read as the reverse complement.
GGTCAAGCAGATTCCTGTGATCACCAGCAGCAACATAACTTCATAACAGGATGAATGAGCTACAAAGCAAAGAGATAAAGACACATGTCATGGTCTCCAATAAAGAGATGATGTCAATAATATATGCTGTTTAGGAGCACTATGCAAAACAATTCATACCGCTTTCGATTCTGGTTCCATTTCCAATAAATATCTCTTTGCATGTGGCTACAGCACAGTAATAAGTCCCAACATCAGAGGAGTTGATGTTCTTAGAGAAATTATATCTGCATTTCTTCTGAGTGTTTGACGTCTTCTCACAATTTTCAGGCGTTTTTCCATCACTGTAGATGAGATCAGGAGAGTTCTTGTCTGATCCGGTTCTGAACCAGAACACACTGGGATCTCCTGCACAAGTCTCTGTCTCAGTCTGAGAGACAAGTGAACACTGCAGAGTCTCAGAGGTTTTATGATGTAGATCCAGAACAGCTGGCTGCTGAACAACACGGTAACTTGATGTTGTTTCACTGTTTCCTAAATAAATAAAGATATTGGTATTAAATCAGAAGAAGAAACAGGTGAGGCGTTATTACTAATATTGAAAATCAATTGTTGAGTCTATATTTGTCCTTTAATCAAGCTTTTGGAAAAACATTTTACAACTATTGTATTTTACGTAAAAAATGTATGTTTGCTTTAAGATTATGGACGTGGTAATATTTTTATTACAGTGAGATCTCATTGGTAGATAAGATGGAGATCTTTACTAACACATATCTTCATGACAAAGTATTGCAAAATTTGTTTGAAATAAAAATTATGTTTATTTTTATTAAAATTACTGTAATTCTATTTTGTATATATATTGAATTAAACAAAATACCTGTTAATAATAAATAAGACCCATTCCAAGAAGACCCAAGCCAGTCCATAAGACCACAGTGATACATTCCTTCATCTTCTTTGGAGGTCTTCCAAATCGTCAAGTTGCTCATTTTGTTGTAATATGTTGTGCTGAAATTTCCAGATGTAAATCCAGGTCCATAATCGGGATTTGTATTCTTGCGTGTCATTACAATTAATTTTAGAGTATCTCCTGCAGTTTGCTTGTACCAGTGAACCCAACCGAGGCTCCCAGTGGTCTTGGTAAAAACACATGTCAAAGTCACAGGTTGACCCAGTTGAACAGTGACAACAGGAGCCAAAGTATCTGCATTTAAAGACAAAAGCAAAGAGAATAAAGTTTAGCATAAAAAAACCAAAGAAGCAAAATCATAATAAAAAGTAAATGCCTAAATTTTTATTACAGAAAATTTTACATTTCAGATCATGCAGCACTTACATCCTTTATGAAAGAAAAGAAGCGCTGCCCATAAAAATCATCATATTCACACTGTCTTTTGACATTTAAGTGAAAGAGAGATGTTTCGTAATGAACTCTTTCAAAGGCATCTGATTGCCTTTCTTAGAATCAATAAGCACTTCCTGCCACAATGGAGCTGATGTTCAATGCAAAATGTTTTCTGTAAAGAATAGATGGGTTTGCCTGCCACTAAAATATCTGGTATTATTTTTCATATATATGTTTTTTAAGTTTACCTTTTGGCATTTATTATTGAGCACCAGTTCAATTACATATTCACATGTTTACTGAATGAAGGCTTTAATCTATGATGTTTTAGGTCTGGACCAAGCAACACATTATGTAAAAATGATCCTCCTTCCTCACAAAAAGCTAATAAAAAACTCTAAAAAAAATTTTTTTTAGGTTTGGCAATTTTTATTGTCAGAATTATTTCAGTGTTTTATTTAATAGTTTATGTTGTAGGTTAAACACCTTCAGATTCTGAATCTAGCATATAAATTTTAGAATCCTGTTTTGATTTATGTGTTGATATTTTCTTGAACATCCTGTTTTATTTAAAGGACATAAATATATCAATGGCAAAGTTTTAGATCATAAATATGGAGATTGATTTTGACCTCCTAATAAGAGCTGCTAACATTATCAATCCATCAAGAAAGTCAGAAAGATTGTAGAGAAAGAAAGTGAATATTTGACTGCAAAAAAATCTACACCCAGTAACAGCACCGGTATAACAATCCATAAAAAGCTGCATACGCAGTTGACATGCCAGATACAAAATAATAAATTATGTTTCATATTTAGAGAAAAATGATACTTACTTCCTTGATGAAGAAGAACATGTATTGTGACCCAAAACAGAAGCATCTTGACACAACTCTTTACACTCCTGTGATGCTTAAAAGACTAAAGGAAGTGGGGCGATTTCACACCGATGACGACGAATCACTGTATTTCCTGCCTCACTCACGTTTTCCTGCAAAAGTGTTCAAAGTATGGCCTTAGCGAAAGCAATGTTGACTCAAATTCAGAATGCTGAAGATGGAAAAAGCAACAACTCTGTGACTGAAGGGTCAGTCTAACAAAGTGGCAAAATTTCTTAAAATCCACCTAAAATTAGAAGAGGGCTTAATAAAACCAAACCAGAAGAGTCTGTCAGATTTTTTGTTCTTATAGAGATAATAAGCAGATAAATGCAGGCCATGAACATACTGTAAACATACTTATGCTTGCAAAAATGTCAACATTTCACTAGTCTTCAGATAAGATTAGATTGAACCAGTAATCTTTTATTAAGTCTTAAAATGCTATTAAGTAATATTTTGTCTGTTAAGATTAAAACTCTCAAGAGTTTGTAAGTTATTCTCCCCGTGTTGAGAATATTTCAGTTTACGCTGCGTTTTCAATTTTGCTTCAAGCTGGTTCTTGTCATTTATTTCTGGGACATTCTCCCTGTGAAACGGTAAATAAATGGCTTTGATAAAAGAGTAGAAGCGGTTAAAGAGAAGAATGGCCAGTGGTGCTGGAGATGGCAAAGAGAGCCAGAGAAACAGCTCAGGTGAACTTAGCTAAAATTTAGTTTTGTTGTTTTATTCACTGAATAATTCTTTAATCGGTTTAGATGAACAGTACAGTCTCCAGTGCCTATATTAAGCTGGAAACAGCCACTCTGGAGGTACTGTACACCAATGAGTGTTGAACCGTGGAGTGTAAAGGAGCAGGAAGTTCAATATCTGAGGTCGAAGGACTCAGCCCTTTTCTTACAGCTGCCAAACCACACCACAGAATAAAATCAAGATGCGTCATCATTACATCTCCAACTATAGTTGGGCAGCAAAAACTGTCAGTCTGTGAAGGCTGTAAATTCTTAATTACTTTTCCAAAAATGTAAGTTATTTTCATAAACTTTGCATTTACCTGTCAATCAGAGGGAAAGAGACCAAATGTTAAGGTTAAATATTTATAAGTTAACGAAAACCCCAATGTTCCTTCTCCAACCTTTCAGAGAAAACCCTTTAAGTAGTCAGATTTCCTGTTTAGTCATTTGTTTTTTATGAATAATTAATTGCTGTAGCATTGATTCACAACTCTAGGTAGATTACAGTTCTGGTATGTAACAGCACTGGAGGAATATGGCTTGTTTCAGGTTTGATTTATTTCAAATATTTGGAATTTTTTTTCCTTTTTCTTCTTGTTTGTTGATTTTATTCCTAACATATTTCTTGAGACCATGCTGAAATTTATAAAAAAAACATTTGATGGTTCTCTGATAATGCCCCAATATCTCAAATATATTGTGATTTCAAATGTTGTATCCCCCTGAAAGACTTTTAATAATTCTTTCTTTCATACTTAGCTAAATCATGTTTTTTATGTTTTTTCCTGAGAAAAAACAGATGTGTACCTATTATGCACACCAATTCCTCAATACACAAGTACACATTCCCTGTCATGCTTAAATCAAATAAAAATTCAAGTTAATAGAACTTATCAAGTTGAAAAGTATGTATAAAAACAATGATACATGGTTTTCATGATAGTTTTGCATGCAGGGTATTTGAAAGTGTTGCCTTACATGGAATAAAATGCCCCTGCCCTTAAAAGTCTAATTTATTCTGACTGGGTCAAAGGATAATATGTTTGCAGAAGTTTGGGTAGACAAGGCTTAGTGGGATATTTTTCACTAATCCCAACTGATTTCAATGCAGTGATTAAGAGTTACTAAGAAAGTAGTGCAATTAACACTTTATTATTAAAATTTGCAAGACCCAGCATTTTTACACAATTTCTGAAATTGTAAAGGTTTTAATATTGACTGACGTTTTGTATTTCTGAATGTAACATGCAACCAGGTTTCTACAACTACAGATTGTAGTTTGTCTTTAAAGTCAACAAACACCAGACCAACACCACTTAAAGCCGGTTCCCAATCACTCTAAACTTATGAATTTCACACATCCAAAAGCAATGCAGGTCTCTGCATATCATCATACATATCAAGTTGGTGTCTCTTCTCACCAGAGCATCAGATCCAAACACTCCATTGACCGTTTGGCAAGTAAAATTGTTCTAATCTGTTATTGGCCAATATTAATAATTCTGGACTTTATGCTAAGTTTACTGTCCCAAGAGAAGGTCCTGGCATGGACGTCTGCTATTGTGAATGCTTTGCTTTAAGGTTTAGTGTGTTGTAGTTTAGAGATGGTATTCTGCATGTCTTGTGTCTAAGCATAGTTTTGTTTGTTTGTTTGTTTTTTTAGCTGCTGCTGTCTGTCATCTTAAATCTGCCCATTCTCCTATGGCCTTTAGCATGAAAAAACAATTTTCATTTGCACAACTACTGCTTGCTGGATTTTTTCCTTTTTTTGGATTGTTCTCTGTAATCTAAGAGATTCTTGTGTGAGAAAATTCCAGTTTATTAGCAGTAACTAGATAGTCATACCAGACCATCTAGCATCAACAACCATTCAAAGTTCCTTAAATTTACTTACTTCCTCAATCTGATGCTTAGATTGAACTTCATCCTCACTATTTATAGGTATTCAGGTTGCTACCATATGATTTACTGATTTGTTATTTGTGTTTACAAACTGCTGTTTAAGTATATCTAATAAGTTAACAATTACACTTAATTCCAATCTCATTTCTGAAAAGGTTTCAGACAAAAAAGCCAGCAAAACATCTATGTTACGTTTTCAACACCACTTATAACCTGAAGCATAGTTTAAGTCATTTTGAGCCTGCTAATATTAAGTACAGGAAAAATTTGGATAAATGAAATTGTGTAGCCTATACTATAACTTACACAGGGAAAAATAAATCTGATAACCAGGCATAGCCTGAATTGTCAATTGTAATACTGGTGGAATGAACTGGAAGGATTGCATGACTTCTGTGAACAACAGATTTGTATTGTATGTGACTTCCCTCTCTCCTCAACAAAAAAAAAAACTGACTACACAATATAGCCTATAATTTCCCACAACACTGTATTTTTGTATCAGAAAAGGATTGCTCGGGCGTGCCGTGGTGGCGTAGGGGATAGCGTGACCCATGTTTGGAGACCTTGAGTCCTCGACGCGGCTGTTGCGGGTTCGATTCCCTGACCTGGCGAATCATGTCTTTCCCCCTTTCCTGTCAGCCTACTTTCATATAAGGGACACTAGATCCCACAAACCCCCTGGAGGGGTAAAACAAAAAGATTCCTCACAACACGATTGCGCAACTTGACATCCATTCAAACTGATTGTTTGACTTGTGAATGTACAATTTCAGTCTTCATCTCGTTCTTCTTCGTCTCTCTCGATGTTTTTCCTCCAGAGAAATGTAATGTAAAATAGTTCAGATCCTGTCCTTCATCAGGCTGTTCAGAAAAAAAAAAATTCATGTACAATTATATTGAACACTAGGCTATAAAAATTGAAATTTCAACCAAATAACACTGATTTGATTTACAATTGCTACTTACAGTTTCATCTTCTTGTTCTTCTGAGGGGTTTTCTGCACACACTGAACAAACAGCAACATGTGTTGTGCCATGTTACATTTCTTATCATTTGTAGCATGTCAGATAGCTTCTATTTAAATGCCTTACATGAATCAAAGTTTTCACTTTCTGGTATATTTTTAAAGACGTAAGGAGAATAAACGGATCTAATTTTGTAAATAACACTTACTGTACCTTTAAATATTTTACACGCAAATATCTGGTTGCAAATCAAAATTCTATTTACAATCACAGAAATTCCCAAACAGATTATTACGATCAGCAGGATCTGAATGTTGTAACTTTGACCTGAATAAGATAGAAAAAATAAGGGTGTGCATTTTGAAAATATTTATGTCTCTGTTTACAAATTTTGCATGTTACGTATATACTACCTTCTTCTTTTCTGATTTCATTTCTGAATAGAATTTCTCCACGTGTGGCAACAGCGCAGTAGTAATTCTCAAGGTCACAGGGGCTGATGTTCCCGGGGAAAAGAAAATTACATTTCCTCTGGGCATTAGGGCTTTTCTCACAATTGTCATCTCTTTTTCCTTCAGTGCATATGATATTTGGGAAAAATGTTATTAAACCATAGTAAAATAATGAATACACACCACACAAATACGCACCAGAATTGAGTAGACACAGGAGGAAGAAAGACCCAACATTGCCAGACAAAAACAGACGTAAAATGAGATATGATTATACAAAGAAATCTGAAAAATATACAATAAACCGCATTTACATGTATACACTTAGAGCAACCAAAAACTGTTTTACAGCTTTTTTGCTTTAATAAAATTTAACTGTAAAATAAGACAACACTGTTTTTTTTATATATATTTTCATTAAACAACTGTTACAACATTTTAGCAGCACACAGAACAAGAAACTATATTTTAAAAAATGTGCTTTCTATTTATATGTTCACTAATAGGCTAATGGACTTCCATATTACCACATTATCATGGCTCTAATATGTCACATCAAATTTCTTTATTCTCTGTCAAGCAAGCTTAAAACAAATATGTCAAAACATATAACAACATATTAACATGTACATTTTAAAAGCCTGGAAAAAGCTTTCTATACTAAGGTGTCCGACAACAATAATATACAAAATTGCAATACATCTTTGATTTGCCCTCAAAATGAATATTTCCAAAAAATGTAAATATAAAAAAGTAAAATGCTTCTGTTCATATGTTCATTTTGTATTATCCCTTTGATGGATGCTGCCTTTCATGGACAGTTTAATGTTTGAATATGTGCAGTTGTCCGATGTCTCCCTCTTACTCTTCCTTCTTGTAGATTTTCGTGAAGAGAAATTTAGTGCCACATAGTTCAACCCATCCTCCGCATCACCCTCCTAAAATTGGTTAGACATTATTGTTCAGTTTGTTATAGAAGATATATAGGTTTTCTAATAGATAAAATCTGTTTTTAATTATTCCAAAGATACCCGTGTTTTTATATAGTCAGTTTACTGAAACAGAAATGATTTTTGTTTCAAGTGATAAGCTGCTGCTGTGAATGCTGTATTTTCATCAGTGTCAGCATTTCAGCATATATCACAGCTTGACTTTTCTACTCAAACATTTATATACAAAACTAATGTAGAAAAAAACACCATGTGTTGAACATAATAAAACAGATTTTAATTCATTTGCATCTTTATCAAGATTTCTATGCAATCAAGTATCGTTTTGTCCACACTACCATTTTTTCCTTCTTCATTTATACAATTTTTGCAATGGTCTTATGTTTTCTTTTCATAGACAATATGCCAACTGCTTCTGTATGTAGCGATATCTCTTTCTTTCAAGAAGAGAAAATTATTGACTGAGCTGTTTCTGCCAATCTGTTTGTCTGTGCTAGCTGCCATTAACGTCATGTGGATTCTGTTATTTTTGCACATAGAAAAAAAAAATGTTTTTACCACATTGTATGGTTGATCCTCATCCAGTTCAGTAATATTTGTGACTGCTGTATCCTCTGTTAAAGGAATAATACATTAGTTGCAGTAATCTTTTGACCATCAGGTCCGCTATTTCATAAGTGGCGAAAAGACAATTAGGTGTTCTGCTATTCTTATATTTGCCTTTTACCTTATTTTGTACGTGAGAAATCAAAGCTCATCAATCTCTCTTTGTGAAGTAGAAATAAACCTTTACATGCAATGAACTTGAAGATGACTGGAATGCTAAGCTGAGACTTTTAAGACGGCTTACCAGGGCCTGGAGCTCTGGTGATTTCCATAGAAAAAATATGTTGAATGGACTTTGTTTATTTCAATTGTAGAAACATACCCAAGATTTAACTGAGTTCATCCAATTAGTCATTTCTGTGAGTGAGGTGCCCAATATCTTCTTAAATCTGATCCCAGTGTATATAGCTTAACACATGTGCAATTAAACAAACAATTTAGAGAAAATATTATATACACACAACAAACCTACCTATGCGATTTTCACAATGTCGTTTTGGCTTTCTTCTTTGGAACATCAAAGTGATGTTCACAAGTACAGAACAAGCCAAAAGTCCTCCAAGCAGTACAATAGCATACAGGAACAATTCTTCTCCTAAAAATAAAAACATAGACATTACATGTAATGTAACACATGTAATACTGTTTTAGTGACTTTCCTAAAGCCACTAAAGGGATTTAATAAATCATATGCTGTGGCATTTTTTCATATGGTCTGTGTGGCTCACAATCACAGTAACTACAAATCAATTCATTAGTCACTTACTTCTAAACTTGTTAGGCATGTGTAAATTAATTGCAAAGATGACAAAAAGATAAAGATGTACCTAAAAGCTTGCTAGTCTCCACTTTGATTCCTTCTCCAAACAGGATCTCCCCACAAGTGACCACAGCACAGTAGTAAGTCCCAGCGTCCAAGGAGTTTCGTATAGTTTTAGTCAAACAGTATTCACAGCTGCTTCCTGCTTGTGTACTGCAGCGTTTTTTATCAGCATAGATGAATCCTGGATTCGATTTTGATTCTGCTCTGAACCAGAACACATCGTGTTTATCTGCGCACTGGTCTGTGCTTTCTTTTTTCTTTTTCTCTGATAGAAGTGAACAATGCAGAGTCACTTCAGTTCCAGGCAAAACTGACTTCACATCTGAAGTTTGAATCACATTGTAAGACATCTTATTTTGAGAATCTGAGTTTGAAAAGGCAAATAAAAATCAATCAAAGGTTAATTAACAACTTGTTTTTATTAGACATAATGAAAACATATCATATCTTTGTGTGAGGATATGAAGATATCTTCATACAAAATGAAAATATCTTACCATTCACAACCAAGTTTGTGCCATTAACAAATGTCATTTTGTATGCTGATCCTGCTTGACAAAAATATGTTGCTTCATCCTCTTTGCTTACATTTTTGATGATGAGACAATACGTGTCTTCAACTTTTTTACTTTCGAATCTTGAGTTCAGAAAGTGTTGCTCCAGCTCCACTTTATTAAAACTGCCTCCAGCAACTGTTTGGACCATAAGTCCATGATTTATCTTATACCAGAAAAACAATCCATTGTCAAACCCAAGTACTTTACACGTCAGATTCACAGTTTGACTGAGTTCAGCTTCAGTCAGAGGGATTTTGTCAGGAATCTGTATGGTTTGAATAAGACCTAAAAAAAAAAAAAAAGAAATTACAGCCATATTAAAACACAGAACAACAGTAAAAAGTACTCTAAAATAGTATAAAACTCAACAAAAATTTGACACATTAAAGTAATTATCTTCTTTGAACTCACTCATTGTGGTTAGAACAATTAAAGCAGCCAGTCCTCCAACCATGGTCATTTTTTCGCCTTTGTCTTGCACAACTGATGTCTTTCAACCAAGTTAGAAGATTTGGGTTGTCAACATTGAAGAGATGGAAATCACTCTGATTGGCTAAAATAAAGAGTGTGCATCCCACAAATATGTAAAACAATGACCCATTGTCATATAATCTGCAATAAAAGTGAAACTTTTCACACATGACCATAAGGAGGAGTTTAAAACTTGGTTTCATGTTTTGTGATTTTGTGAAACAATAACTGCCTACCTTTATAGGCTTTAATTATTTTATACAAAAACATATAAATCATGCAAATGTTTGCATTTCTTTGCAATTGTTAAGGATGAGCAATATTTTCTTATTTTAAAACAAAGAATGAAACCTTGTTTTTAACATTAAGATGCAATATTTGTTTATTTTTAATCTATTAATGGCATTTAAATTGTAAATGCCATTAATAGACATGTGTCCCTATAACAGAGTGACCAAACTTGCTCTTTTCCCCAGACCAGTTTTCACATCCTGCCCTGGGCAGCCAGAGGACTGCCTTTGATGAAGATGTCTGCGTTTTCATCGCTTTTCTGGTGACCAGAAAATTGACTTAAACTGACTTGAGTGATGTATGAAATACAACATTAAAAATACAAACATATCGCATTAACATGGAAATAAACACAAGTTGTTCATTTCAGCCCAAAAATGACTAACATCAGCCAATAGCGATGTTTATTGTTTCATTTAAGTGTTTCAGGACTTTTTCAGAAATCAAAATATGGCCTGAGAGGAAAATGGTGCAAAAAAAGAGGTCACCTGAGTAGTTCACAGGTTGTTGAAACAGACTCACTGTATCTTGAGTCTGCCCAAACGTGATAAAAATCAAGTCTTCTGTGTTTTTGCTTTAGATTCTTTAAGTCATGACAATATTACACGCTCCACTTTGCATAGATCGCAGTATCTGACAAAAACAAGATGTTCCACATGCTTGGTTAATGTTTTACACAAAAGATAAAGCGGAAAATTTAATTTAAAACGATCTGTGCTGGTGACATGGTTATTTGTACAGATTTATTACAAAACACTGTGCACTGCTGCAATACAACTTACAAGGGGCAGATGTTGCTTTTTATCCCCAACTTGTAAATATGTTCATGTTTACTAGGTTTATCATCAAAACGCAGCAAAATACAATAGGAAAATATTCATGGAGAAAGGACAAGATAACAAAGACCCAATGTTACCAGATAATCAGACATATAAACTCAGGTATGACTACAAAACGAAATTGGGAATAAGATACAATACAATACCTTAAAACAGCAATTTAGATGCGTCTTTTTTTCTTTAATTAAATTCTGCTGTTTAAAATAAGACAAATCTGTTTTTGTTTTTTTTCATCAAATAACTGTTACAAGATCCTAGCAGTACACAAAATAAGAAACTGCAGTAAAATTAAATGTTCCGTTTCTTTTTTCTTCTATCTTTAAAAGTAGATACATATGTATAAAAACACATGCACACTAAAAGGTTAATGGATTACCAAATTAGCTGAACATGGTCCCTATTTTTATTCCCCAAGTCAAGTTTCTTCCTTCTTCATCAAACAAGCATAAAATAAATACGGTAAAACATACGACAACATATAAACACATTTCTGTTCTAAAAGTCTGAAAAAAGCTTTCTATGCTAAAGAAGTACAAAATGCTAGTACACAACGACATTGCACCAAATATGTGATCAGCCCTCTAAATCAATATTTACAATTATTGTAAGGAACACAGAAGTCACATTTTTGTACATATGTTCATTTTATGTTATCCCTTTGATGGGTGCTGCCTTTCATGGACAGCTTAATGTTTGAATATGTGGAGTCGTTTGATGTCTCCCTCTTACTCTTCCATCTTATAGGTTTTCGTGAGGAGAAATTTAGCGCCACATAGTTCAACCCATCCTCCGCATCATCCTGCTAAAATAGGTGAGACATCAGAGTTTAGCCTTGTATACAAAATATTTTGTCTTCAATTATTTTAAAAATGCCCAAGTGTCTATTTAACGCACTGTGTTAAATAGACACAGCTTGTTTTCTTTACATAAAACTTTTATACAAAACTAATATCCAAAAAACACCCTGTGTTGAACAAAATAAAATGGGTTGTAATTCATTTGCATTTTTTCAGGATTTTTATGCAATCAAGTATCTCACATTGCCCACATTACCAATTATCTCCTTCATTTATGCCTTGTTTGCAATTATTCCTGTCAAAGTGGTGTTTTTTGTCTTCTTTTAGCTTAATACAAAACTATTGTTGCCAATAGGTGACATGTGCACTCTTTGCGAGTTTTGCTCATAGAAAATTAAAAATTATTTTACCATATTGCATGGTTGATCCTCATCCAGTTCAGTAAGAGACATGGCTGTTGTATCTTCTGTTAAAGGAAAAAGACATTAATTGCAGCAATCATCCTTTTGACCATCAGATAAAACCCCTGTCGATATTGGGTGAGATCAATCCTTGTTTCCACAAATATGTTATGGGAAATCGCATAATCAAGGCACAAAGTATTGGACCTCTGAGTGATTGAGTAATGTTAGAATATGCACTGACAGTGTTTTCTCTTGTAGTGTTGTTTACCTGTTACAGAGGCAAACTCGCAGTATAATCATCATTAAATCAAACTGTGTTTTCTTATTTGTTGGACCAGACTTGCAAATGAATCAATATTAAGTGAGTATGATTTTTATATCTGTGATCTGTGATGATTTAAAATGTATCATGTACGAGTCTACATTGTAACTAAGGCAGTTCGGTACCTCAAAGAGGGAACATTAAGACAAGGACTGAGGCAGGCAGGCAGGCACTCCTATCAGTTGTAGACAGACACTGAGGAGACTATGTCCATAATGAGGTAAACGGTTTCCATAGCAACAAGATGCCATCACCCTTGAATAGCAAGGATGGACAATACAACAACAACAAAAAAAATTCACCAATCCAAAACTATATAGCCAAGACCATTGGTCTAAACGTTTCCAAGTCCTATGGCTTGGTGTGAAGATTTCTGAAGCTTTTGTTCCATCAAGTCAAGAAAAGTCTGGCCAAACATTCTGCAGCTCTGCTTAAGTTACCGGGATAATGGTGCAGTGCTCATCGATTGTGACTTAACAATAGAGATGTTTTTGAAACGGCTCATTTTTCAGACACCAAAAAACATTAACTTGTTGCCAAAAAACATCTGGGTGTTGTTTAAGCATTTGGCCTGATAAAAGAATCTGTTTAGACCCGAATGGAAGTATAGAAACATGAAAAAAGTGGATTTTACTTAAAAGGTCCCCTTTAAAACAAGATCCCTGTGTGATGGCGAAAGAGCAGATATTTAATGAATGTCCTCTATTTATGATCTGGTCACTTAGTCTGGTTAACCTACGGAAGGAAGCAGGATGGGGCATTCAGATGCAGGTTGTGAGAATCCTCTTTGATAAATTCTCTATGAATTGTGAGGTGGTTTATACTTTGCAGATTTAGGGATCTATGTGCTGAAGAGTGTTACGGTCTGACCTCTAGGGGCTCTCTTTAGGAGAGAGCTTCTTCTTTGTGTTTCAGCTCCTCCTGGCTGCCACAGGTGTAATGTGTTGGAGCTCGTCAGCCACCCCATAAAGAGCTCCAAACCTGAGATGTCAGATCCCCTTTTCTTTTCCTGGGCCTTGATCTGGTGTGATCATGTCGGTGAACTGACTTTGTTTGAGACTGTGGATAATCTTGCTGTGAGCATTTGTGTGAAGCTTCAAGTGGTTATAATTTTGTTTTTCTTCACCGTGGAAGCTGGTAGGGGTTCTCTGCCATTTTGTTTAACTGTTTTTCTCCTGTTTCTTGGTTAGCCAGGGAGTTCAGGTTTTGTACTTTATTTTCAGTTTCTCTTCTAGAAAGTGTTTTTATTTTATAATTAAAAGGGGGATGTTTTGTTTGTTGTTTTGGCCTTGGAGACCCTGAAGCTTAAAGCTTCCCTGTGCATGTTTATTGTGACTTGGATTTTATGTTGAACTATCAATTAAACTATCTTTATTTTCGACTGAATCCAACTGCTCCAGATATTTTATTTTGTGTTACATCCAGTGCCAGTATCTACCCTTGGTGGTCTTGGGGGGGGGGGTTGTAACAAAGAGGTAAATAGAACTAGTTAGATGTTAACTCCTCATAGCAGGAAGTACGTTGGGGGAGGCTTTTGAGAGGAAAAGTGATAGCCTCTCAGTTAAAGGGAACTAGAAGAGGAGGGCCGCAGAGCCTCACATAACGTCATACCTATGTTTTATATGACCTTAAAAGCAAAACAAGTAAGTAAAGCTCATCAGTCTGTCTGTGTGAAGATGTGGACCTACACCTTTCCAGGCAAAGGACTTGGATGTGACTGATACACTTAGCCCAGACTTTTGCAACGGCTTACCAGTGCAATAGCCTGGAGTTCTGTGGGTTTGGGTTTTGTACAGTAATATTATGTTGAATTGTAGAAACCAGCCTAAAATGTAATTGAATTCATACAATTAGTCATTTCTATGAGTAATGTGGCCAATAGCTTCCTAAATCAGGCCCGGATCTACATAATTTTAGTCATTTGCTACTACATATATAAGTGTCAATATTATACACACTACAAACTTACCTTTGTGACTTTCAGGAAGTTGCCTTGGCTTTCTTCTTTGGAAAATCAAAGTGACGTTCACAAGTACAGAACAAGCCAAAAGTCCTCCGAGCAGCACAATAAAATACAGGAACAATTCTTCTCCTAAAAATAATAACAAATACTTTACATATACTTTACATCTTATGTAACACATGTAATACTATTTAAGAGGTTAACCTGAATCTAATCTTCAGCTTAGATTCGGCTTTTTTTTTTTATATCAGTGTGTACCATTACTCTGTAGTTGCAAAGTAGAAAATAAATGTTAATCCTGAAATATTTTCATTAGTATTTGGGCATGGGTTGTCTTGAGAAAACACCACCTGAAACTCTGTCTCTTAAAGTCACTCTATGGTAACTGTTTTCACTTTTACAAATCCATTTAATTTACAAGGCAAGAGAAGTAGTGCCATACGTCTTGCACTACGTAACATAACGTCTTTGACACAAGTTTTTGTAATTTGTGAAAATCTGTAAATTACACTGGTTGCAAAGGAATTATTTTTTGTTTATTGTAAATACAACATTTCTACTTCTAATCTCTTCAGGCATGTGTGAATTAATTGCAAAGTCAAAAAAAAAAGATAAAGATGTACCTAAAAGCTTGCTAGTTTCCACTTTGGTTCCTTCTCCAAACAGGATCTCCCCACAAGTGACCACAGCACAGTAGTAAGTCCCAGCGTCCGAGGAGTTTCGTATAGTTTTAGACAGACGGTATTCACAGCTGCTTCCTGCTTGTTTTCCGCAGTGTGTTTTATCAGCATAAATGAATCCTGGATTTGATTCTGACTCTGCTCTGAACCAGAACACATCATGTTCAGCTGCACACTGGTCTGTGCTTTCTTTTTCTTTTTTCTCAGAGTGAAGTGAACACTGTAGAGTCACACTGGTTCCAAGCAAACTCGACTTCATGTCTGAAGTTTGTTTCACACGAAAAGACTTCTTATTTTGAGAATCTGAGTTTGCAAAAGCAAATAAAAAAGATTTTTTATAATGTGATTTTATTAGGCATGAACCCAAAAATAGCAAGAAACCAAAAATGAAGTGATCTTACCATTCACAATCAAATTTGTGCCACTAACAAATGCCAGGTTGTATGCCGCTCCTGTCTGACATAAATATGTTGCTTCATCCTCTTTGTTGACGTTTCTGATGATGAGCGAATTTATGTCTCCCACATTTTCAACTTGAAACCTTGAGTTTGAAAAGTCCTTCTCAAGTTTTAAGCCACTAAAAGTGCCGCTAACGACTGTTTGGACCATATGTCCATAATTCATCTTATACCAGAAAAACAACCCATCATCATGGCCAGATGTATCACATGTCAGATTCACAGTTTGACCGAGTTCAGCTTCAGTCAGAGGGATTTTGTCAGGAACCTTTAGCATTTCAATCACAACTAAAACAAAGAAAGAACAAAATTGTTAAAACCACAGAACAGCTAAAAGGACACTAACATAGTCTACAAACAAAACAAAAACTTTACACATTTCAATAATTATCTTCTTTGAACTCACTCATTGTTCTTAGAAGAATTAACACTGACAGTCCTCTGAACATCGCCATTGTGTCTCCGTTGTCCTGCGCGAATGACGATTTTAGATGGAAGATTTAGGTTATCATCATCAACAAGATTGAAATCACGCTGATTGGTTAAAACGCAGAAGACGCACACTCCACAAATCTCATGAAAATGACCCATTTTCATCTGCAATAAAAAGTAATACATTTCACACATTACTGTAAGGAAGTACTTCAGACTTGCTTTTTTGTTTTGTTTTTCAATTTTGTGGTTTTGTAAAACAACCGTTCAAATACGAGTTTACATTTTTTCAAATAAAGATATATTGCCAAATTATAATAAAATGGAAGTCGCCTCAACCTCCATCATATACCCACTGGCTTAGAGATACATTGTATTTCATTAAACTTGAGAAAATCCGTTTTACTTTAAGAGGCTCTTCCACGAGATTTTTGGGTTTGTGGAGCCCCTTATTAAGAACCCTTAGAAAGATTAATTTCCCTAATATTCCGGACTGATAAGGTAGTACCTACTTTATGTAGCTGATGTTTATTATTCTTATCAATATTTCTCTTTCTTTCATCTTCTTTCTTGAGTTAAGTTTGGTTGATACATTAACAGAAGTATCCCCTGGCACCTGATTTTTTATTTTTAGTTTTATTTTATTTATTTATTTTTTATCTATTTTTTTTTATTTTTATTTTATTTATTTTATTATTTATTTATTTATTATTTTTTTTTTTTTTCTCGTTTTTCGAGTGTGTGTTTGTATGGGTTGAGGGAAAGAAATTTAGTACTGTGGTCCTTTTTTATTTTGTTTATCTTATGATATATCTGTTTCTGTCCGCTAACGCAATATGTTTACTTTGACTTGATCGATTTTATGTATTTTGTGTAGGTGTATATATGTGGGTATAATTGGGCTTGTTCTAGCACAATTCTGTTTGTATTTAAAGGTACACTGTAACTATATAATCATTGCATTGCCTTTACATTGTACCTCATGTTAAAGCATAAATAAATTTTGGAAAAAAAAAAGATATATTGCCAAAGGTTTGGTTAACTCACCATATACACAACATAGGTTTATTTAGTAAATGTTCAGGTTAGAGAAGTCTTCTTTGAACTTGGTAAAGATGAACAATATCTATCCATTTTAAAACAGAGAAGAAAACATTATTTTCACAGTACAATGCGGTATTATATTAAAATTAATTGCTAGTGACAAATGGCTTTTAATAGATTTCAATATCTTGAGCCACATGTCCCTGTTATATTACTTTATTTATATGTTTGTGGTAAGATAAAACAACTGTTTCCTTTTTGAAGTTAGAAAAAAAACTACTGTATATTTCAAAGTTCAGTCATCAATTTGTAGTAAAGAGAGTAACAAAGGCAATATTAAAAGTAACAGTGTCCTCTCTTAAGGTTGTTTAACATGTTTACTCAGTGCTATAATTAAAGTTAGCTAAATTCTATTCAGAACAGATTTACTATTAAAACTATCAAAAAAAATGTATAACAATACTTATGATTTAGGAGCTTTTTTCTTTGTTTTTAGCTGATATTAAAACATTTACCAACAATCTGAAACATTCCCAAACACGTAATAAAGTATGTTAGGTGTGGTCAGGTTGCTATAATGAAACCTGTTTGGTTTTCAGCATCGTTCATCCATATTGAAGGCACTGCATCACTGTTTGTGCAGAAGTATTTCTGTTTCCCCTAACCTGAACCTATCGGAGACTATTACAGGCACAGGTAACGCCAGTGAGAAACAGTGAAATGTATATTTTTTAAAACTGAACAATATTTCAGGGGAAAAGTAGTGAGTGCAACAAAAGAGGTCACCAGAATTAAACAAAGGTTTTTGAAGTAGATTCTCTGCAACCTGACAGAAATCAAGTCTTTTACATTTGGACATTAGATTTCTTAAGTCAACACGATGTAGCAATTCTCACCTCAACATTACATAGGTCTTGCAAATATACTGAATCCAAATGTCTGAAGAAAAAAAAAATCAAAAAGACATCCCACATGTTTAGATAATGTATTGCCAAAAAAAATAAAGAGGAAATTTTAAATCAAAATAATCTCTGCTCGACATGGATATGTATACATATTTACAATAAAACACTACGTAGTGCGGCAACACAGTTTAAAAGGGGCAGATATTGTGTTTTTCGCCCAACTTCTATGTATGTTCATACCCATTTTAGGTTTATCATAAAAGCAGCTTCATTCATGCAAACTGTACTTTGACATTTAAGAACACTGAATGTTTTTCTTTATTACTTCTATACTAATCTGATTAAGTAATTAACAGGATATTTATTTTATTTTTTCTTATCTAAACAATCAGATCATAACTTCATGTTATGGATCTTTCATAGATCCATCATCATTAGCTGACACCAGTCATAACAGATATTCAAGAGGATTCTATTAGAAAAAAATTTTAACTGAATCTAACACAGATTCACTTTTTTTATTTTACTTTGTTCTTGAATTTTATTTCTGAATTTTCCTCTAGGATCTAAGTTTACAGTTGCCCTTGGTCCAATTCATTCAAGATTGTCCCGAAAACCACAGGACGACTTTTTACTTCTGGTTTCTGTACTGTTGCAAGGTTAACTCATCTACTCACCTATGTTTCTGCCATGCAGAGATAGGTCCAGTCTTCCACTATTCTGAAGATCTATTTACTTTTATACATGCTCTTGATAGTGTTGCATCTGTCTACTACAGGTAAGGGAAGCATAACAGATTCACAGAACCTCATTGCCACAATTCACCAAAACCCATTAAGACACAGTTTCATGATATGTTCAGTTATTTTGAGAAGTATCGAAACCCTGTTCAAAGTAAGTTGGATTTTTCCATTTACCAGTGACGCAAATTTGAAAGGAATCTTGAAAAACTATTAAAAAGAAGTGAAACCTAGCCACCTGAAATGTAGATGCTTGAATCAAATAAACTGCATATTCTCACCACACTGGGTTACATAAGTTACATTTCTTGTTTGCTTTCTAAATAGTGCATCTTCAAAGTGTCAGGTACACTGTGTTGATGAAACGGTGTGCAGAAAGCAAATCAGGTTAACAGACCTGTGCTTTGATGAAAGGTTGCTGTCAGCATGTAAGCTTGTTAGCCCCATCACTTCAGAGCGGGTGTGAGGTCCTCTTATCTCTGAATCTGAGCTCTGTTGCTTATGTTAGGCAGACTTTAACAACACATGCAAAGACTGTGCCACGCCGGTAATTTGTAATGGAGCAGCTACTTAACTCATTTATGAAATGTACACCACATGTACACCATAAATGACAAAACATACTTATAAGATTACCAGAAGCACTCAGGAAAAGGAAGTGCAATTCCTGTAGTCAGAGGGTTAAATCTTGTGTCTGCTAAATACACCAAAAAAATCATATAATTAGCAACTATGATAGGCAGAATACTTAACTATGCCTTTCCAAGAGATAACTGAGTCATGTACTCAAAAGAGAAGTGAAACAGCAATTGCTTTCACCACAAATGTCTATTCTGTTGTTACTTAACCACTAACAACCTCCTCTGAGTACTAACAGCCCCATCATGGGGGACTGGGGTGTTACTCCACTACAATTGCAACCCACTCTTGGCAAAACAGTAATCAAGCCTGAAAAAAGCTACTTCAGATTTGCCTCAGTTGCCACAGTAAAGGATCTGGGGTGTTTACTTGGCCTTCAAACTCCCCAAATGTCCCTCTGAAGGAAGCTCCACCCCAAAACTCACACAGTCCAAAAGATATATGAACATGTTACAGACGCTTTCCTCATTTATATCATATGTTCTTTCTGTATTGTCTGATGGACGGAAGTTCTTTTGCTGAATGAGTAAGAAGGAGGCGGTGTGACATTATGACCGATTAGTTTAAATGCATGTGTGATTGACACCCACCAAATTTGTCAACAAATGTTTACTTCAAATACATACAATTAATACAAAGAAATAAAAAGCCATGGACGGCTGACTCAATTGTTGATCTAATGCAGTTGCAGACAAAGAAAATATCACTATGGTTCCACCTCTATGTTCATATTTGAGTCACCCACTGGGGACTTTCTGGAACTGAAGGTAGGTTGACTGGACTATCAAGCTGATCTTTTCATGTCAATATACTCAAATAGCAACAAAAAACACAATGTTTAACCGCATTTTGTCTATTGCTTTGTACTTTCTCTGAACATTGCCGAAGAGGATGCAAAACAGGTCAACTACAAGTAGATCATGCAGCGGATTGCAGAATGATTGTCTCGTTGGTTATAGGTGGAAAATAAATAATGAAAAGGACAGCTCTGGTGAAGACAATTTGCTGACGCAGGCCATGCATTATCTAAAGGAACAATTGTTTTTCACAGGGACTGCAACAATGATCCACCATATAACTTTTAAAATATGAAAGTTTGTTAATGTTTAAAAAAAAATTGTCTTTGCTTGTTTTGTTTTTTTTCTTTTGTGCTGACCCCAAAATGAGAAAATGTATGTCAGATGGAAATTCTTTATCTTGAGGTGTTTTAATTCAAATGCAAATATGAAAAAAAAAATTGTTTGCATGAACCAAGGGTTTGCACTTACCTACCTGTGAAACAAGAAGCAAAGCCACATGTGGTGGCTAAGCTGCAAGATGTAGGTTGTGGCTGGCCATTTCTATGCGTCTGGCAGACCGCACAGCATGTTTACTCAGAATGTGCAACGTTCTGTGCGTCAACAGGATATGCAGCCAAAGTGCACTAGAAGTTTCGTTGAGCTAAATTTAGCAGAAACTATTGACCTGATGGCACTCTTTCCTGCAAGATGATTTTATATTATTAAAATCAATAAAACAAAATATCAACTTAACCTGTACAACTTCGAAAACTGCAATTAGTTAAATATTAATTGGCATTTTTACCAAGCTTAACGAACATATCAGTTTTGAGATTACTCAGTTAAGGCAGGGTGCGTGTGTGTGTGTGTGTGTGTGTGTGTGTGTTCAGAGTGATAAGGTGGGTTTCAGATCAACCATGACAATGTGGCAAAACCAGCAGAGGAAGGTGGAGTATCCAAAAATTGCACTCAAGAGTACCACTAATTCAGCATGTTTTTACTCAAGTAAAGGTTGAATGGAGTTATCCAATAAATCAATCAAGTAATAGTAAAAAATTATTTTATTTTGAGGCTACTTAAGTAGTGAGTAAATGATGGTAATATCTCATTTAATATTAAAAGATCACGTCATCAAAAAAACAAATATCTAAAGTAACATGTAAACCCTGGTATTTTGGAGATCAAAATGAAAAAAATACAAATATAATTACAAAATAACACATTTATGTAGATTTGGAAAAGAAATAAACATATTTTTTCATTATAAAACTTATGAAAATAATACCAATACTGACTGCAGGTGATGGATGCGTCTGACCCTAACATAATCTGAAGTTTTAAGCGTGCGTCTGGTGAATTCATGGTTAAAGCATCTTTGTACTTCATTTAGGGAAGTTAGTCATGGTGGTCAAGCATCCAAAAATGTCATTCATGCGAGAGTAGCACTGCTTCATAATATTACTGAAGCAAAAGTATAAAGCACAGTGTGATAAACTACCCCTCATAGTATATTTTTTCCAAAAAGTAAAGTAAATGTAACTAGTTACTTTCCATCTCTGAAAACCTGTGATGACAACCCACTCCCGAATTTGTCGTCTGCATTGTCAGAAGGTGAGCGTCATCAGGTTAGACTGATTATACTAAAATGAAGAAAAATCTTGAGGCATTGCTATAATACGTTTTTCAAAAGATAAATGACATGGAACAGGAAGACTACCTAATAATATTGACCGTCTTATGTGAGTTTAATCAAGAAAACAAAAACCGCCATGCATGGGGTGCAGCTGTGTTGCATCAAGCAGGGCTTTGATTTGAATTATCTTTCTGTGAGGTTGCATATTTCACTTATTTATGGTAGTGGTAGATTTAGGATGGGTTTTTTTCTAAACTGACAATGCATGGAAGGCCGTTCAGAAAGCCTCGCCCCACCTGTTTAAAAGCTCGGGTGTGCACTGGTGCACAATGCAGACTAGACGAGGAACAGAAAATGGGTGGCAGAGTTTCTCAGCTCCATGGCAATCACATCCCACATGTGCCTTTGGCTTTGTCTGCAAAAGGTCTAAGGGGGTCATTTCAAGATTGAAACTCCTGACTGAGACTGATCAACAAAATGATTAGCAATTCAGCTCTTTGCACCTTTTAAAACATGTGGGTCAGAATAGTGACTAAGCAGCATGTCTAAGTAACGACTGAAGAACAGACCCACAGCCGAATTTACCGCAATGGAAACTTCAGCTTGCAACTGTCATAGCACATGCATTGGGAGTGGTTATTTTAGTACATTCTGGCGCTAAAAAAACAAAACAGCATATAAAAGCTATATTTGTTATGGCTGAAATGTAGACTAAAAAAAAACCTGATGTGAATTCACACCTCATCTTGACCACGCGACCACACTGAGGCAAACTTTTCCGTCATTGCCGTTTGTTTGCCACTGTGCTGTACTGTGACGGGTGTGAAAATCAGCTCAAGCACCATAAATTAAGTACATCAAGCTAGTCAGATTCCTCTTGAGTTGTTGTGTTGATTTGTTTGTTTTCTAGCATGAGTTTTAATAAATGGGAGACATTAGGATGCAGCTCAAGGTATCTAATTAGAGTCTAAACTAAACACATTAAGTTGCAAATAACAAAGCAGTTTAACATTTTAAAATATTTATAGTCATTTAATTTAATACATTTTTTATGTCTGAATTTAAAATGATGTTTTATATTCTTATTAGTGCCATAAAACAATAATTTCATTATAATTACCAAATTCATTTGGTAATAATAATTTTAAAAGATTATCTTCTGGTTTGAAACTGCATTGTTCCTGTTGCATCATATTTTGGAGGCTCTGTAAGCCCAATATGCTGACTTGGTGCTGAAAAAACCTTTTGTGCCCCCTAATGGTACATTTTATTTCTTTGTTTAGTCATTTGAAAAATTGACATCCTTTTGAGTAGTTGCTGTTGCATTTATTTTTGACGGCCTTGGGCCTAAGACGCTGAATTAGTGTTGAAAAATCCGTTAGTGCCCCCTGCTGGTAGATTTTATTTGATTGCTCCTGTCACCCTTGTGAAGTTGTTGCAACCTTTTGTAGTTGGTGTCGCATTAATTTTTGGCCCCAGATACTGAATTGATGCTCAAAAATCCTTTGGTGCCCCCTGGTGGTAGTTTATTTTTCTAAGTCTGCTGAATTATTCACATCTATTTCAGTGATTGGTTGTTCGGTGCTGAATTGGTGTGAGCATAAATGTTTATTAGAACTTTTTTATTGTTCGTAATTAAAGTTAAATTGATAAAAAAAAAAATTATAGGTTAAACTGACTGCACATCCTTCTTCTAATCAATTTATTGCACACAGTGTTAACACAAAGGTTTGGACCTTTTCTTGCTTCTCATATTTTTTGACAAAGATTTTCAGAGTTTGTTTTTCTCATAAAACAACCAGCAGAGGTGGGTAGAATATCCAAAAATTGTACTCAAGAGTACCACTAATTCAGCATATTTTTACTCAAGTAAAGGTTGAATGGAGTTATCCAATAAATCAATCAAGTAATAGTAAAAAATTATTTTATTTTGAGGCTACTTAAGTAGTGAGTAAATGATGGTAATATCTCATTTAATATTAAAAGATCACGTCATCAAAAAAACAAATATCTAAAGTAACATGTAAACCCTGGTATTTTGGAGATCAAAATGAAAAAAATACAAATATAATTACAAAATAACACATTTATGTAGGTTTGGAAAAGAAATAAACATATTTTTTCATTATAAAACTTATGAAAATAATACCAATACTGACTGCAGGTGATGGATGCGTCTGACCCTAACATAATCTGAAGTTTTAAGCGTGCGTCTGGTGAATTCATGGTTAAAGCATCTTTGTTCTTCATTTAGGGAAGTTAGTCATGGTGGTCAAGCATCCAAAAATGTCATTCATGCGAGGGTAGCACTGCTTCATAATATTACTGAAGCAAAAGTAAAAAGCACAGTGTGATAAACTACTCCTCATAGTATATTTTTTCCAAAAAGTAAAGTAAATGTAACTAGTTACTTTCCATCTCTGAAAACCTGTGATGACAACCCACTCCTGAATTTATTGTCTGCATTGTCAGAAGGTGAGCGTCATCAGGTTAGACTGATTATACTAAAATGAAGAAAAATCTTGAGGCATTGCTATAATACGTTTTTCAAAAGATAAATGACATGGAACAGGAAGACTACCTAATAATATTGACCGTCTTATGTGAGTTTAATCAAGAAAACAAAAACCGCCATGCATGGGGTGCAGCTGTGTTGCATCAAGCAGGGCTTTGATTTGAATTATCTTTCTGTGAGGTTGCATATTTCATTTATTTATGGTAGTGGTAGATTTAGGATGGGTTTTTTTCTAAACTGACAATGCATGGAAGGCCGTTCAGAAAGCCTCGCCCCACCTGTTTAAAAGCTCGGGTGCGCAATGGTGCACAATGCAGACTAGACGAGGAACAGAAAATGGGTGGCAGAGTTTCTCAGCTCCATGGCAATCACATCCCACATGTGCCTTTGGCTTTGTCTGCAAAAGGTCTAAGGGGGTCATTTCAAGATTGAAACTCCTGACTGAGACTGATCAACAAAATGATTAGCAATTCAGCTCTTTGCACCTTTTAAAACATGTGGGTCAGAATAGTGACTAAGCAGCATGTCTAAGTAACGACTGAAGAACAGACACACAGCCGCATTTACCGCAATGGAAACTTCAGCTTGCAACTGTCATAGCACATGCATTGGGAGTGGTTATTTTAGTACATTCTGGCGCTAAAAAAACAAAACATCATATAAAAGCTATATTTGTTATGGCTGAAATGTAGACTTAAAAAAAACCTGATGTGAATTCACACCTCATCTTGACCACACGACCACACTGAGGCAAACTTTTCCGTCATTGCTGTTTGCCACTGTGCTGTACTGTGACGGGTGTGAAAATCAGCTCAAGCACCATAAATTAAGTACATCAAGCTAGTCAGATTCCTCTTGAGTTGTTGTGTTGATTTGTTTGTTTTCTAGCATGAGTTTTAATAAATGGGAGACATTAGGATGCAGCTCAAGGTATCTAATTAGAGTCTAAACTAAACACATTAAGTTGCAAATAACAAAGCAGTTTAACATCTTAAAGTATTTAAAGTCATTGGATTTAATACATTTTTTATGTCTGAATTTAAAATGATGTTTTATATTCTTATCAGTGCCATAAAACAATAATTTAATTATAATTACCAAATTCATTTCATAATAATAATTTTAAAAGATTATCTTCTGGTTTGAAACTGCATTGTTCCTGTTGCATCATATTTTGGAGGCTCTGTAAGCCCAATATGCTGACTTGGTGCTGAAAAAACCTTTTGTGCCCCCTAAAGGTACATTTTGTTTCTTTGTTTAGTCATTTGAAAAATTGACATCCTTTTGAGTAGTTGCTGTTGCATTTATTTTTGACGGCCTTGGGCCTAAGACGCTGAATTAGTGTTGAAAAATCCGTTAGTGCCCCCTGCTGGTAGATTTTATTTGATTGCTCCTGTCACCCTTGTGAAACTGTTGCAACCTTTTGTAGTTGGTGTCGCATTAATTTTTGGCCGCAGTTGCTGAATTGATGTTCAAAAATCCTTTGGTGCCCCCTGGTGGTAGTTTATTTTTCTAAGTCTGCTGAATTATTCACATCTATTTCAGTGGTTGGTTGTTCTGTGCTGAATTGCTGTGAGCATAAATGTTTTTTGTTTATTTTAATTGCTCGTAATTAAGGTTAAATTGATACATTTTCTATAGGTTAAACTGACTGCACATCCTTCTTCTAATCAATTTATTGCACACAGTGTTAACACAAAAGTTTGGACCTTTTCTTGCTTCTCATATTTTTTGACAAAGACATTCATAGTTTGTTTTTCTCATAAAACAACACATTACTTCCCATGAATTGGCAGATTTGCAGATTGTGTAAGCAGCTAACTGTGGTTAGTATATCCAATAGGGTATATGCAATATAATATTGCATATACCTTCTTCTATAGCATAATGACACAAAAATAAGATTTTATACCTCAGTATAAATGTTTAAATGTCAAGAATGCCAATTTTAACTGTGCTTTCATGTATTTTGTGAAATAAGAAAAGGAACAAAGATTTTCCTTCAGGTTTTTATTGAAGCTGAAAATATCACTGGTTTGATACCAAAAAACAGTTACAACATGAAAAAAAGTTGTGCCATATTTTCACCTTCACAGGAATGTTTGCAGAAGTTATCAGAGAAAGAGTTCCTGAAGTTTAACATATACAACGGATGCTGCCACTCAATTATCTGGCTGCTGATCATCAAAAGCACATAATTAAAACACTTTCATTCATTTGTTGTGTAATTTAATACTGTGTGTGGTGAAACAATGCAGATGAATGCCACTGTTTCTACTGGAAGGCTTTTTTTCTGAACTGACAATAACTTCTGACTTGCTGGTGTTATTCGATGGAAAAGTTTGGCTCAGAATGAACATTTTTAAAGCAGAGCAAATAAATGCTTGATTTTTTTTTTTTTACTACAGTGGCTGTTTTGTATAATGGAGCATTTCTTTTTCTGTCAAAACCAGATTTTCCAGTGTCCGTTTGCAGCATTTATACATTCTTTTCGAGTCTCAGTGCCTCTTTTCTCTTCAAAAGACCAACCAACAGACTTCAGTAACTTTGTGTTTTATGTTGACATTTTGGGAAATGTTCTTAGTGCATGGGTCTTTAAATGAGCAAACAGCTGATTAGTAGTTTTACCTCAAAATAAAATTCAAAAACATAGAAACATCTAGAGTTTGTTGGCAGCAAATTAAAATCCAAATTTTCAGTTGGTAAATATGGTGCACAGCATTTAAAACTTAATACCATGCACATCCATTATATGTACTGACTCAACATATGTAATTTTTGCAACAATTTGATAGCCAAGCAATACAACACAATCAGAAAATTATTATTCAATATTCTCCCACAAGTTAAGCTTTTTGTCCACAGTGTCAAACGGCAAGCTTTCTGAATATCATTCAAACATGTTTTCTTTGAAACCAACTGTTTTGGGATTTTTCTAATAACTCAAAATCACGTTAGAGTTAAAGATCGTTCTTTGTTATTTTTGGAAGAAGAAAGTAGAAAAATTTCCAAACAGCCAGAAAAAGTCACTCATGAGATGAGATCATCATATTTGTTTAGATCTGACTAAACCATAGAAGAATACTTCAAATAATGGAAACTGTTTTACAATAGTGACTATATTCTCAGATCATGATTATAAATGCACCTTTACTGTTCTCTTTTTTTCCAGTTACACAAATCAGTGCCTTCAAACTCATGTACGTATATCAACAAAACATTTTACAAATAAGTTAAAAAAATTGTTTAATACTTTACATTCAAACTCAGCCCCTGGTTTGGTTTTCAGAGTAAAATGTTTGTTTTTATTTCTAGGATCAAGTTGGACATGTAAGTTAAAGCCCTCTCTTAGACAAGGCAAAAAAAGTAAAAGGCTCAAAGTCAATCGAGAAAAAGCAAGTAGCAAACAGATGTCCTTAGTGTGAATTAACGTTTTGCTGAAACATAATAATAATAATTGGGACCACTAACCTCTACTTCACAGATGAGACTATTCACTGTCTCAAACACTCAAAAAAGGTGCTAATTCACTTGATGTTAAATAATAATACAAAAATCTCTTTCAACTTTCATCAAAAAAGTACACCATTCAGTAACAAACTCCAATAGGTCAAAATCTCGCAAGTGGCACTTAAAACATAGCTCTACTTGTCTTGTTTGTTTTTTTTTACTTCAAAATTGGGGAATGTTTGCTTTTGATAATTGGGGAGAGAGAATTTTATTCTGATTTCTTCAGTGTAGTGTAAAAAAAGTGTTTTCTTTATTGCTAATTTAGCCTGGGTTTGTCCTTGCAATGGAATTGCTTTTTTAAAATCTTCAGAATGTGCTTAAGACGGCAGCATGACAGAAAACTCCCCACGATACCTCCAGATTGCAATAACCAGCTATCTCCACAAGGGGGAAACCATGATCACAAACTGCAAGGACAACAAGGGAACAAGGGAGGAAATGTGCAGATGAGGAGAGGTGGCAGAGGCTTTGATGCGCCCCTGGCCATGGTTTCTGCTCCACTTGGACCCGTTTCTCTCCCGGCCTCGCGTAGGCTTTGCCGGATTGGAGACGGGGTTACGTGGGGTTTTGCTGTACGGAGGAGAGTGAGGGCCATAACCTGGCCAATCATCACTGTACCTTTCATCATGATCTCCACCCCCTGAGCCACTGCCCTCCTCACCTGAAATAATAATAAAAACAGATGCATTTATATTCAATCTGGAGGCAATAAGAAGATGTGTGCCAGTAAATATGGATTTCACAACAAAACGGAATCCTTTGGAGATTTACAGTTTCCTTTAGATTTTTCCACAGGTAATGTTACGACATGATACATAATATTTTCTTGAGATTTTATGTGATCAACACAAAATAGTACATAATTGTGAAGTGGAAGGCAGAAGTTAAATGGTTTTTTAAAATGTTTTAACAATTGGGAATTATTAAAGAATCTCCCGCTCTCTTCTTCCCTCATTCGTGAATGAGGGAAGAAATGTGGTGTGCTCTTGTATTTCCCTTTTACTCTGATACTCCTCCTTTTCAATGGAGAAAAAAAATCTACAAAGATCCACCTTATTCACCTAATCTAATAGGCTTGACAAAGAGTTCATTTATAGAGGTGCTGCAGTGATCATGGCTCACTTAAATAATTTGTTCAATTTTGCAGAGGTTCACCTTCCAGCAGAACAACAACACTAAAAAAAGCTTCAATCGAGAGGTTTGATCAAAGTATATCCATGTGATAGAATGGCCCAGTCAAAGTTCAGTCCTTAATCTAATTTTGAATCTGTGGCGAGTTTTAAAAATGTCATTGGATGATGTTCATTGATGTTCTACATCCATTTTGACTGAATTGAAAATAAGAATGGTCTAAATGTTCAATCTCTAGATGAGCAAACTCTAATGGCAGAAAATGGAGGTCTCGTGAGGAATTGAGCCAGGAAGGGTGATTACAGATATTCTTTGTACTGATTTATTACACAAAATCCCAATAAAAACAAAAATGTGACAAAAACGTTGAATACTTCAGAAAGGTAACTAAAGGTAAACTCACTGTCTATGAAATTTATATCCTGTCCGCGTTCAGCATGCTTCAGTTTGTTGGTCACCACCTTCAGATCCACGATTAGCTGTTTGACCTTCACATCTGGACGGGCAATGTCCACCTCCACCTCTGGGTTGTTTATTTGGCTGGCGAGTCCGTTTCCTGTAACATCCGGCAGGTACCTGAACACACAGATTTTTTTTCTGAACACACATACTTCCCATCCAGAAACCATAAATTTTGTGATTTTGAGCAAATTATTTCCTGTCTTAATCACAGCAGTGAAAGAGAAGTTTTAGCTCTCAAAGTCCAGGCTGTTGTAACTGCTGCGTCATGAGAAACTACCAGATGACCATGTTTTGTTTGAGACTGAGTCATTGATGTGGCAAATAAGCTTCAATTCAAATCAAACTAACATATAATGTTACAGAAAGATTTCCATACATTTATTTATTTATTTTTTCACCTTGTTTATCTCAGGCTGTCAGGCAGGTTCTCAAATATTTCTTGATTCTATAGATAGTAAAGGTGTTAAATTGAACCTGAAAGGTGAATAATCAAAATTAATTCATGAATTACCAAGGGGTACATTTATATTTTTACATAGGGTCAGGTTGGTTTGGAGATTCCTTTAATAAAAGAAAGCCTAATTTTAACATTGCTATTTGAATTTTTTTATTAGATGTTTTTTGTTAGAATAATTATGTTTTGTTATCATTCTTACATAAGTAGTTACCAGTTTGCTTTTCGTTCATAGGTTTAGTATTCACACCCCAGAGAGGAGGAATTTGTTAAACCGTGTGAAAGACAAAACTTTGCTTTTTCCCTAAACCTTGAAGCTGCAGCTGCTTTCTAATCTTCTAATCTCCTTAAAGGGCCTGTGTGTTAGTTCATGTGTTCTTCCTTGTTTCAGAATAGCCATTCTTTGATTTATCACTCTCCCACATTTCACTCTCGACTCCCTTCTTTCTCCTGCTTAATAAAAAGACAGGCTCTGCTGCAGGGAGTCAGAACGCATGGTAAACACCTTGGAGAAGTGGTTTGCTATGCTTCCTCATTCTGCAGAAGCTTGGTTGAAAACTCATAAACGTTGTCTGTGGTTCTTTCTTTGTATTTAGGTAAACAAAATACCTATCCTTTTTATTTTAATCAGATGTAAGCCTTTGTTGTGTGATGGAAAACATACAGCTCAATCAAGCAAAAATTGAAGAAATAATAAAAACAAAGTTATTGCAATCTTTAAATAATGTAGTTGGCTTTAGCAATGAATGAAACTTGATGGCAGTAAATCTGGCTGCTATTCCAGTTCTGATTAGCGTGTCTAATTTCAGTGTAGTTATAGTCTCACTGTCGCTTAATGCAGCAGTGTTACTAGACTTCATTCTCCTCTCACCAATCCAAATGGACTTGTGTCATACCGTGTCTTATAATGTCAAACCTGCTATCTTGGCTGGATCTGTGAGCATAAAACCAAGCTTCCTGCAGAGAGCATGTGGGTGACTGGTGGAGGCTAAATAAAATACATTCCCTCACTCTCTCCTCCTCTGTCTATTCCTGAAAGCTTCTCCTACCTTCCCCACATTCATCACCTCCAGTCACTTTCCTCTGATCTGGCTCACCTCCCCCGGGTCTGCCCGTTCCAGCAGCGGTCCTCATTAGTGACGTCGGCAGCCATCCTCTCATCGTTGCAGATGGTGTGTGGGAGGGACACCCAGAAGCCTCGCATAGGCCTCAGTCGCTCCTTCAGCTCAGTAACCTGTGTGGAGGTGGAAGGATACCGGGAATGATTCAGACTTCGTTTTGAAGTTTCAGTCTTTGTTCGGCTGGGTGAAAGAACCATGTACGGTCCTGATGGTGGGCAATGTGAAAAGCAGACATGACACTGTTTACTGATTACACCACACGTCCTTTGTTGGACATATAATTAATACACTAACACATCAATGCTCATCCTTATCTTGTAGGTCTAAGTGAGCTCTTCTGCTTTGAAAGACCAATATGTTTCCAAAACATCAACCTTTGTTTGACTTTACCCTCTTTTTGATTTATTGAATTTATCTGGAAGCATTTTTTATTTAATATGTTTACAGATAAAGCATGTACATTGTACATAGTTTTACTAAATGACCTAACATGCAGTACCTTACACAAGTGTTTATTCACTTGAATATCTGACTTTACAACTACAAACATTAATGTATTTTTGGGGGATTTTACAAGATGAACCAACACAAAATTGTGCATAGTTATGAAGTCAAAACACAAGGATACCTGGTCTTAATTTCTTTTTTTTTCCTTTTTTTTTTTACAAATGACAAAAGCTGAAAAAGGGTGTACATTTGTACTTTGATACCTGGTCTTCCATCTTCACATCAATTCATCTTCCATTTTCCTGCATAACGCTCCCAATAACATGTTTAACCATGGAAATGTTTTGGATTATGTGAAGTCCTACATACCACCCATAGTGTTCTGCATGTGTACGCAACTTTTAGTGTCATTTGACCAGTACCTTTCTTCACATCTACTGAGTTTGTCCAAAATCTGAAAATAGGACTTTTTAGTGCACTCTTTCATCAATGACTTTCTACTTGCAACTATTTCATAAAGTCCAGATTTGTGTAGTGCATGACTAAGAACATCCTGTTGACAGATTTCACATCTGAGCTGTGATTTGTTTTTTGGAGCTACTCCAGAGTTACCCTGGAACTCTTGGCTGCTTTCCTGATTAATGCTCTTCTTATTTTGCCTGATAATTTTGCACCGTTTTGGTAGGTATAAAGTTTTGCCCTACAATTTATGTTTTTCTATGACGGATTGGACGGCGCTTGATGAGACATTGAAAGGGATGCGGTTTTATAACTTAACAAGACCTGCCTGCTGCATTCTTTCATCTCCGTGGTGCTGGTTGTGCTAATGTTCTCTAACAAACTTCTGAGGTGTTCAAAGAGCAGCTGGATTTATAGGGAGATGAATTAAATTACAAACAGGTGGACTCTCATTACTAAGTAGACAACTTCTGAAGGCAGATGGCTATACTGGATTGTACTGGACTAAATGGAACTGAAAAAATATGGACACCAGAATGTTAAGTTTGTATGTACAAAATAATCAAAAACCATGTTTTTTCTTCTAGCTCACACTCATGTGTTACTTGGTGTCGATCTATATCAATAGCCAATTAAATACATTAATATTTCTGGTTTGAATATAAAAATATAAAAACTATTCCAGGTATATAAACTGAAGGCTCCAATTGTTTGAAATAACAGTAGTGTGATTAAATAATATAATACAGATATTAGCATGTTAATTAGAGTGCTAAGTCTAGTATTTTGCTTTAAAGTTTCTAATAATGAAAGGCTATGGATGTCCAAAGGATTCTCAGCTGGCTACAGCAGGACTAAAGCTACAATTAGTCTCTGCTGTCATTTTTTCCCACTCACCAGCCGGTCCAGGTTGGTGCCTGCAGCTGTGGTGGGTTTCTCCTCAGGGGTGTAGGTGCGAAAGGGCTTCCTGTTCCCTCCTGACTCGCTGGGAGAACGTTTGTTCCTTGCTGGAGATGGATTCCCACAGCCTTGGAAGACCTACAAGGAAAAATTTATCAGACACGTGTATGTGCAATGAGAATTTTCAGATTTCCTACTGCTACAAAGTCATACAACATTTCTGTATTCATGCAGTTACTATGCAGCTTCCTACATCATTTCAAAAGTTGACGTTAAGCTTTTAACACAAGATTCTTCAACTTCCAAACTGAAGCAACTTAATGTTTGAAAATCTTAAGAGGAAAAACTGTGTGGGCTCTCGCATCCAAACACTGATTTCCAAAGCATCAATTTAATCAAGATGCAACATTGATCCTTCAACTACACCCACATACAGCAAAGAACCGAAATGCTCATTTTTAAGCTTGGTGAAACCCAAAAGTGAAAGAGAGTAGTGAAGCTTTGCAGTCTTATCTGAGATTCAAAACAAAAACACACAAACAAAACCGGTAGTAATGAAACATATTTAAATGCCACCAAATTTTCAGAGATATAAATTATAAATTAAAGGAGAAAATCTTAAGATATCACAAAAGATGGTTGCTTTCTGGAATGAAAACAGAAAATGAGGCGCTCATTTTCTGCTTCTAAATCCCCTTTTTCCCGATATCCATTTGGAAGATTAGACAATTAAACAAGATAAAAGTTGAACCTGGAATACTGGGAACACAGGATAATTATGTTTATGGACTCTGAAAATGTGCACTTGTTTTGTTTTTGTGCAAGAGTTCCATGTATGAATTCGCGGAAAGCAGTAATCCCTGCACCTGAGTTTATTAGGAATCAAAGCTCATTGAGGTCAGGGGTCACAGTATCTCTGCTGGGCGCACTGAGCAATGTTGGAACTTCCTAAGGCTTTTCTAATAAAACATGCACTGAAGCCTGAAGCAGGAAAAATAAATGGATAGTTCCCTTGAAATTTTATCACAAAAGCTAACTTTGCAATTCAGTTTGTCATATTGATGTCATTTCAGATACTAGCTTTGTTTATTTGGAAAACAAAGGAGGACCCCTCTTGCTAAGAAGGCCCGGGACCCTTCCCATAAATGACTTCAGTTCTGTTTTAATTAATCTCTATATGTAATCAACTGTTGAGATATCTTCTTCTTACCTTTCTGGAGATGCTCACACTGTTCTCCTGCATGTGCATAATGGCCTCAGAGACTTTTACAGAAATGGAGTCGGCTGCAAGCTCAAAGTTAAATGGCCCCTCCAGCTTCTCAGATACCACATAAAGAGCAT
The DNA here is from genome assembly GCF_002775205.1 of Xiphophorus maculatus. Lineage (NCBI taxonomy): Eukaryota > Metazoa > Chordata > Actinopteri > Cyprinodontiformes > Poeciliidae > Xiphophorus > Xiphophorus maculatus. The sequence continues at coordinate 11,708,118 of NC_036465.1, read as the reverse complement.
CTGGCAGAAAGAATGAGAAAAAGTTTGCGGTGAGACAACAGCAAAGTGTTCAGAATATGTTAACGCACGCTAAAAATAGCTTTTCTGTAACTCATATTGTAAGAACAAATAAATGTTAAGACAAAGGCTTGCTGTGCCCAAAAGTACATTTTACTGGCCAAAAGGTTCACTTTACATATCTTTTAGAGACTTTTTATTAAACTGTAATAATACAAAGAGGAGAATATAAAATACAAGGTTGGTGATTGTGAGCGGTGATTTAGAATATCTAAAATGAGTGTGAGTGATTTTTAATAAGAATAAGGGATGAAAGCTAATGTATAGGCTGGATGAAAGAGAAAAGAAAACACAACAGCACAGATCAGTTGTGACAGACCAGAAAGGCATGAATGATTAATGGAGGAACTTATTAGGGAGAAAAGAAAGTGAAAATAAATGAGTGACAAGGGTGTAATAAAAGACCTCTAGCTTTTGGTCTGTCCAGTATAATTATGTTAATGAATTGAAAAGCTGCCGAAAGTAATTTGGCAGCTGACATTTTCTATTGTAAGAACGTTAAGTTGTGAGCGATTTAGCTGAAATCCATAACCTCCTTCACCTAGAAACTAAAATGTAGCTGAGGCCAGCATCAGCAAACCAAACAGTTCAGCAGAGCACGGCTTGCATAATGACATGAATTCCTGGAATAAAAACATTATGGCAGCACCAATATACCAAATACTGAAGATCACAAAATAAAAGAACGAGAGCTACTGCCTTTAATCAGCTTTCAATCTAATAATGACACTAAGAGTAAAAAGATACACAATTAAATAAGTTCTAGCTTTAAGAAAAAAATTCTCTAAGCTGCAGTTTACTAATATGTTGCTATACAATCAGTCTGGACTATTTGTAATTTCAACCCTTTACTAAAGCTTATATTTAATTTGAGATATTTAAGTATAGTTCTCTTTTTTCAGATCAATACAAATACTAACTAACTTTCTATAAGTTTATGTTCAAAATAAATCAGGTACATGATTTACCCGTTATGATGATGCACAAAGGTATATCTGATCTCCACTTATCACCTATGAGACACTAAACTATCAGCTGGATTTGAATCCTCCTCTTGTCAGTTTAGTTTATCGAACATGACTAAAGTAAACTAGTCCATGGTCTTACAGCTGACCATGCAAATCAGAGCAGAAACCAATGCAACCGAAGGAACCGTCTATAGACCTCCAAGAGTGGATTGTGTGATGGCTGAAATCTGGGGATGAATAATTTGTCAGCACTGAACATCCCAAAGAGCACTTTGGTCTATATTATTTGGAAATGAAAGAAATCAAGGTTTGGAGCCACTAGAACCTTCCACAGATCTGTCCACTCAACCAAGCTGAATATTGATGAAGGGCTTTGCTCTTTAAATATGGTACTGTTTACCATAGGAGTCACCTGGTCCAAATGGAGATAAGTACTACAACATTATAAAAATAGGGTTTAATGAAGTTTCCAGAAAATAATGTGCATCTAAAATAGGTAATCTTTTAGCATTTTTATTACTATTTTTCAACACAATCCATGAAAATATTATACTAAAAAGAAAAATAAAATGAAATGCAATGATGTAAGTTTATGGGTAAAATCTGCAAAATGTAGAATGACGTTGGATCCTTGAAACCTTTTCACAAATATGTCCCATTTATATATTTGTATTGGAAAAATACCAGGACATCATGTTGCGTGGATTGTTTTTTTATCCCCAGATTCACCTATGAAATTGTTCCACTCTGTGTCCAGCTCTGCCTGATTGGCTAAGCATCCCTTCATCACGTTAAGGCACAGCGAGTGGCAGGGCCGGAGAAAGGGCAAGCCTCGACACAGGGAGCAGTACCACTGACGCATAAGGCCACGCACACACTCTGAATCTGCTGTCAACTGGAAAACAGACAAAAAACAACACAAAAACACGCCATGTCAACAGTGCAAGCTAAAACAAGGCAGATTTGCATCAGCATAGGGAGTCTTGTGTTAGAAAATAATTAATAAAAGTCAGTCTTCCGTCATTCAGCAAACAGTTGGCATTGCTGAAAGCCAAATAATTGGCATTCAGCAATCAGTTGGCATTCAGCAACTGAATATTGCCAACTGAATATTGCCAAATGAATATTATTCAGATGGCATTGAATATTGATTGTTGAAATCAATATACAAGAGTATTCAATAATGTTGAATACTGGCACTTGCTGAAATATTGATACGTGCTCTTATGATTTAAATTAAACAAAAATAACTAGGTTAAATGTTCTTGAGAGAGCAGACCTTTTTAGTTTAAACAGCATTTAAAGAAGCTATTTCAGAAAGTGGCTATTATTAGAAATAAAATAATTTTTTTGCTTAAGGGTGAGATTAAGATTACTTGTCTTCATTACGTAGTGCCACTGTACTTGCCGAGAGAAGAGAAAACTAATCTGGGATTATCACTCACCTTTGTGGCCGTATTTACCATATCCCGACCAAAAGCTAGGCCCTGAGATAGAGCTCTAGCAGCTATGAAAGCTCTGGACACCTGAAAACCAAACCAAATATTGTAATCAGAACCCAACTTTTATTTTCTTAAGACAGGTTTCTGATTTTTGGGGGGCTACCAGTACTTCATACACACACACACTCGCACGCACACCCCCACACACACCTGCACTCGAAGTTTGCGAGGAACATCTCCAAACGGCTGTAGCTGCTCAGTGTGTTTGCTGACACACTCCAGGTAGTCATCACTGAACTGATATTGAGGGTTGACCAATGAGAAGACTCTCTCCACAAGTCCGGACCAGAAGTCTGAGAAGACCTCTGTCAGACTCACACTGCCCCCTGAGGACAAAAAGGGTAATGGAAAATTGGGGGAAAATACAGATGAAAAGGTCACGTATAGGGAACATGTTCACAAATGTTTTTTAATTCTTTATTTTGCATTTAACATCTTAAGTCTGTGTACTAAAGGTCATCATACATTTGAAGTTACATAACACAACACTGAGAATAAGGAATATCACATGAGACTAATTTGGTCGAGGAGGCACACTAATTGACTGTCAGCAACTTGTGACTGAAATAACACACTAATTTAGACCTGAATTAGCTCTCCAGGAGTTCAAAAGACTGGAACACATTGTTGCTCTCATGGTGATGGAAAAGGAAATCAACCATAATTTAAACAGAGCTCAACATATGACACATAAATGCTAAAACATTATAAATATTTGCTGCCATAATGCTAGACTATAATATGGCATGACATGCTGTCTGCCTGTGAAACTTATCGGTCTCCACACAGAATGAGTCTGCGATTGTACAATCTGCAGTCGGGGATACGGCCTCAAATTAGCCAAACATGCTGCCTGGCAGACAAAGACGAGTTGACTAAGCAAGGGACAGCCTGCAGACGGACTTGCCAGCAAACGGCTGTCGTGCCAAAACAGAGCGATATGGCACAGAATTAGAAACAGTCTGGCATCTGTGGGAATCCAATTTTCCTCCCTTTCTTTTCCTCTGAATTCCACTCGGCATGCCAGCACTCTTCAAAAAAAAGACAAATCTGGTTCTTTACTGCTGCCCACAGAGACTGACGATTTAATAAAACAGCAGTTCAGCAATGAATTATTTCAGATGCTCGGCAGATTGCTCTTACTATCTTTAGTAAGCCTATAGCCAACATTAACATCTCTCTGCTGCTATTTTTTTTTAATTACTTCTTAATATATATGAGACTGGGGTCAGGTGGATAGAGGAGGGAATAAACCAACCGGAATAATATCTCCGAAGCTCCACGAACAGCTCCTGGAAGACATGTGTGTTCTGAGTGAAGAGGCGGCCGTAGGTCTTGGTAAACATCTGGTTCATAGACTTCTCAGAAAGGTCTATAAGCTCCCTGAAGAACTCTGCACAGACATAGAAAGATTAACTATGATGAAAACCTCATTCACCTTTTATTTTAATACATTATAGTTGTATTTCTGTGAAGGCGGTCGATCACCTCCTCTCCATGTCACAAGATTATCAGCTTACAGGGACATCAGATCCTGAACTGCAGTAAATAACAGCGCGTACTCTATTAAAAATCTGCCTTTAAGACTCATATCCAGTCTCCCACTCCTTAAGCATCTTTATATGACTCAGACATTATATAAAAGTATGAAGGCTTAAAAAAAAGGTGATAACAGTCCATGGCAGGTAGGAGGAGAAGTGTAAATTCAGCTGGTGAGCAGGCTGAAACAGAAACCTGCTGCACTGAAATGTTGATTCACCACAATGCTAAATTGCCTTCAGAGTAGAAACTCATTGAAACCACTTCCAGATGCATAAAGGGGGCAAGTAACAAATTTTAATCATGAAGGTCAGTTTACAGGCTGTGGTTAGGAGTACTCTGACTAAGACTAGCTAGATAGCACATGTTATAGTGAAGTCATTGTGGTTCATTTAAAATAGTTTAAGTTTACAACAGGAAATCTGCAGTGGAGGTGGAAAAAAGAATTTTCATTAGCGGTAAGAAAGGGTCCGATCCAAACCAGTTCTGTTTAGTTAGGATGAATTCTGTTAGGTCTATGTAAAACCTAAACACATACAGCAACTAAACTAGGATTTGTTTATTGCTTAAGTTCATATTGAAGTCCAGATAGTTTTAAATGCGAGCAGAAGAAGAAAATAAATTCTAACTGGGTTTTCTAGTTGTAAAGAAATCCAACATTTTAGGAAATTATTTGACGATCACCGATCGCAGGAAAATCGGCACATGGTGATCTTTGACCAGACCTGACTGGTGCAGCTCTAAAATCTTTCAAATTATGTAGATTTTTGATAATGTGCTGCTGCCACTGTGTTACAGAAAATATGTTACTTTATCACATAATAGTTGTAAAATTTAAGACCTTGAGCATACTTAGAGGCATTTAAACATTTAAACATACTTAAAGGTGTACAAATAATTAGTCTTACTACAAACATCCTAAGGTATTTAAAATGTTATATACTTAGTGAAAGTTTTTTTTTATAGAGCAATACATTAGACTACATCAGACTAGATGGTATAGTGCTTTTTATTTTCATGATGTTTTCTAAACAAATAAAAACTATGTTTTTTTTTTATTTTCTACTTGTTCAAAATGTAAAAAAATTATATGGTAGGTACTATAAAGGTAAATAGTTTAAATGAAAATAAATGTACTTTTTACTTTTTGGTAATACAATAATTAACAGGGATATAAAATGTAATATACTTGACCACTTCAGAGTAGACAATAATAGTTGTAGTGGGATTACGAGCATATATTAACTAAGAAAAATAGTTCCTATACCTTTAAAGCACTTTAAAAAACTAAACTGTACTTTACTTATATAAAGCCAGTGAAGTAAAAAGGACTGATGATAAAATAACTGGATCCTCTAGAGATGATGGTGCAAAGAAGGACTTTTTATAAAATAGACTCTTTATCAAACTATTATGCAACAGCACAGTGTGTTCAGTCAGATGACTCTTCAGTATCACTGTAATACAAACTGCTACATGAGATCCTCTCTACATACAGTCATCAGTTTCTAAAACAACTTTAAAGAAACTTGGGTAATGAGCTGCAAGAACATTTAATTTCCCTTTGGGATTAATAAAGTATTTTTGAAGTGAATTGAATGGGGATGCCCTCTGGGTTTAAGAAGGTTTTTGTCTTGATTAAAGGTACAATGAAACTTACTAATCTATTATAAAAGCAGACGTACCTCATATTACTTAATATTATATAGTATTAGCCTCTCACCATCAAACCGGCGGTGTCGCTGTGTGAAGGTAGTCAAGAGGAATTGGCTGTTGTCTTCGGTGGCTTTCAAGAAGTCCCTCTCACTCTGAAGTGACAGAGTCTCCTCCATCTGACTGGAGCAGCAGGTATAATCCTGAGGACAAAGTCGCAGGTGCTCACCTGCAACAAAAACATCCGAAGGACCACAAGGTTTGAGGACTGATGTACCTCTATTTAAAGAAAAAACATTAGTAAAGCAGAAAATGATATGTTCCATCTGTAATTACAACTTTATTATAGTGACCTTGCTGGTGTCAGGAAAAAGTCTATTTGTTTACTTTTTATTTAAAGAAAAAAGATTAGTGAAATATAAAATTATATGTTCCTGCTTTCCATCAATAATTACAACCACATGACCTTGCTGGTGTCAGAATAAAGTACATTTGTTTAGGGAAAAGGTCGACTCTACTTGCCATTAATAGGTTATTTAATAGGGAAATCTAATTAAAGATAATGCTGTGGAAGGAAATTGCAATTTATCTGTATGAATTATTCAAATTCAATTTTTCTTTCTTTGTCAAATGAGGTTCAATCATCTTCCTTTAGGTAATAACATGTGCAAACAACAGCTAAGAGGAGGTGGGGATAACACAACGCTCAAAGGGCACAAATCTTTGTTTATGCAGCATAATTACACCTGGCATGAATATCTGGTTGTTAATACATTGGAAAGTGTCTATCCCAAATCCTCCCTGCCTGACGTGCCTCTAGGTTTCTTTTGTTCTCTGTGTGTCTCACCATCAGTCCATTCTCATCCCCGTATTTCCATTTCCAAACTGCCTCCCTTCGTCCCTCACCCTCTCTCTCTCTCCTGGCCATCTGCTCCCCTGGCCCACGGGACAGCCAGCAGAGACCCAGGCAGTGATAGCCCAACACACAAAAATCAATCAATTCTACGGTTGCTTTACGCCAAGTTGATTTGCCATGAAATATATGCAATGCAAGAAAACATTTTTACCCACCATTAATTATAAAAATACCTCAGTGTCTGCGTGGGAGGATTGCCAAGTAGTAATTTACATGTACAAGGCTATACCTTCAAAAAGCAGTCCATGAAGCATTTCCCCCTGTTTTTTATTTTAATCTAAAAGGCATATTTCCTTATAACCTTCTGCCAAAACTTTATATTATTCCCAAATGCAAATGCTTGTAATCCACATCAGATCTGCATCGTTTCCTGCTGATTACCGCTAGTGAACAGAGCTTGTATATGTAGCTTGCATGCATGGATTTAACTGTAGGTTAGTGCAAAGACTAATTAGGGGCGAGGTTCTTTGTTGCACCGGTGTTGGCAATTTGCTCATCCCCTTAATCATCCTATTTAAACCGCGCAGAGGGGAGGAAGGGGCGGGTGTGATTTGTTTTAAACAGCATTGCTTTATGTCTCTTGAGGAAAACTTTCATCAACACATTGCGTTTTGATGATTTTTTTTTTTTTACCGTTTTATATTTTAAAGCCAATATATAAAACGTTTTTACACACGTTGTAACTTTATTTGGGTAATTATGTGAGGCTTAGTCATGTAATATATGACTTTCATGAACACAAATTCAACTTTATTCATTCTAAGACATGCTAAGGAAAGCTGCACCCAAGTTGAGCAAAGCAGGCAGTGGGACTGTTGTCTTACCGGAGATCTGAGTCACAGGCGCGGTGCTGGTGCTGTACCCCTTCTCTGAGTACACCTGCCGGGTGTCAGCGCAGCTTCTCCCCGCAGCAGCCGCGGGGCTCCGGGTCCCCGACAGGGCAGCGATGGTGCAGAGCCAAACCAGCAACCGGGTGTCCATCCTCACAGCGGGACTCGAAATCAAATGAAGCAAACCCCAGTAGGCTGACTGGTGGGTTTATGTAAGACCAGCGTGGATCGCAGAATGAATGACTGACCCGGATAGATGCAGGTAAAAGTATAAAATAGTGACAAGATCCAAAATCATTAGTCCTTTAAAGCAGTCATGGTGCTCCTGATCAACATCCGGTCTGGATTTTTTTATTATTATTATTTTTTTTTACATCACTTGTGTTTCCATGGTGTCCTCCTTTTTTTTCCTTTCCTGGGATACCCGCCGCTGCGCGTAAACACAGGAGGAGAATGAATGAGGAACTCCTTGCGCTGCTTAACCATCATTTGACGCACCACCGCTGTCAAACCAACGGGATTTAACTATGGTGAAACCGGAAAAGGAATTCCTTTCAAAATAATCGTCCAAATCTTCGCAAGTGATGTAATATTTTAAAATGTCATCACACAGATGAATAATGGTAATACAAATAACATAATTACAAAATAAACAATTTGGAAAATTGTTTTTCAGCATTAAACTTAGACTTATACATTAGTTGGTACATACTAGAATGGATCAAAAATTTCCAGTAACAATATTGTTATATTTTCTTGACCTCGCCATACCTCAGGAGGTAGAAAATAACATAACAGTACAAACCAGATGTCTCATATAAGCATACACAATAGGTAACTATTTTTGTTAAAATTATCTTTGGTTTTCATTCAATGAAGTTACTCAAAGTGGGCGGAGTAACCAGGCATTTTACTCAAGAGTAGCACTTCATAATGTGAAATCTCAAAAGTAGAAAGCATAGTGTAATAAAACTACTCCTAAAAGTACTTACACCTCTGGATTGAATATGCAGACTTTTGCCACATCCCAACCACAAGCATTTTTAAGAGATAAAACAATACAACGTACAATATAATTTTGGCCTTGTAGAACAACCTGCAAAGACTCCAAGTCTTTTTGGAGTCTTTTTGGTTTTTCTACTTGGCAGCTTTAAATATCTAATCTTGGATTCAAATTGGATGGAGAGTGTCTATGAATAGCAGTTTTCAAGTCTTGCCATAGATTCTCACTTTGATTTTATGGACATTCAAAAAATTATCTTAACACACAATTATAGTTTGATCTAAAACATTACACTGTAGCTCTGGATGTATGTTTAGGGTTTGTTTTCCTTCTGCAAGACTTATGTTTTTATGTTTTAGGTTTTCTTTCAGGATAGGTCCGTGTTGGCTTCATCCATCTTCCCAGTGTATCCATGAGCCTGCTGCTTCTCTGTTACATGGACTCGGTGTACTTATTAAATGACTTCTACAGGCATTTGGGTTTGATGGATTGTATTCAGGGGTTTCTTAGTAAAGTTGGCTGATAGCAATGCAAACCACAGTTTTCATATTTTGTGCATGTTGGTAAGAAAGATCAAATCCCAATGAAATGCACACTCAAGGTTATTGGTTGTACCTTGACAAAATGTGAAAGTTAAAAGCATAATGTGGGTATTATTTTTGCAAGACACTGGTAATTTGAGCAGAGCTAAAATAAAGCAACTGTCTGCTATAGTTTGACACAACATATTATTTCTGTAACTATACATATTCATTGTTGCATAGCATGTAGCAAGCAAAAATGAACAATTGACGTCATATTTAGAACCGGTTTCGGTTTAATTTTATACGCATTTAAATTTAAATGCAGGTGATTTATTTTGAAATTGAAACCGGAAGCTGCCTTTCAGCGTACTTTATTTGACACTAATATGACTTCAGAACAATGGAAATTGAGAGAGAAGAGGATTCACAGCATCTGAACACCAGACTGAACAGAATATCACAATCCAAATTATTAAACAAAGAGCCCATAGTGAATATAAGGACAGAAGCTACCAAATACACGTGATACAGCCGAGTTTCCAACAAATTGTTTGTTTAACATACAGTAACGGGAGGCTATACTAAACTAGACTTTTACTGCACACTACCAATAACTAATAACTGACATTTCAGACAGACCAATCAGGCTCGAGTATAAGAAAGCGCTGGCCAATCCGCAACGAGAATCTGTTCGCGGCGAACCTTCTTGCCAGCATAGTAGCGAGAAAAAAAAAGTTATCTAAGATTAAGGTATTGCTTAACTAAATATATTTTTGTAACTTATTCACTTTTACGTCGTGTGTACCTATGAGTTTTTGTTAGCTGTCCGCGTAGTGGTTAGTAATGTTGTGTCTTATACATTTTTACATTGTCAAAGCGTCATTTACCGACACTTCTGTTAGCAATTAGCTCCGCTATTGAGCTGGATTTTCTGTGGCTAGTTGTGAAATATATTATATATCTTTTTATGTTTGAGGTCGAAAAGACCAGATTGTACTTTTTAAAAAAAAAAAAACATTTAACGCCAAAAATTTACTGATTTTGTTATCTACGATCAATTTCCCGTTTTATGATATTTAAGCTAACCAGTCAATCCAAAATCTGTCGCGTTCTCTTTCAGCTAAAATGGAAACTGGAAGCTCGGCTTTGGACAGGTAAAGTTACCCGAGCCTATGCTTCAAAGCTTCTGTTCTTCTAGAATATAAATTCTATAAATTTGATTATTGTTCTTAATAGGATTTCTAATTGTGTTTTATTCTTGTTGAGATTTGTCTTAATTCTGTCTTTTTTTTTTTTTGTTAGTTTTGAAGAGTTGGATCGGTCCTCAGAATCTGGTAGTATCTATGAATCTCAGACAAAAGCCAGAAAGCGAAGTAAACAGTTACTTCCGGCACCCCAGGTAAATGTTTTTGTTTTGTAGTATTTAATTCCTCATTAAGTTTATCAGGGAAATGGTTTCTGTCCTGTCTGGAAAAGTGAATTAGGGATTTAATGGTATTTTCCAGGTCTGGAAAAGTAAAATTAGAGTATGGAAATATATTTGTACTTCCTTTTTCTGTTCACCCATTAATTCATCATTATTTGGCCATCAAACTCTTCATTTTCTTACAATCTTGGTTGTTTGCAGGTTTTGTATTCAAGATCCAACCCATAAAAATATGCCTGCCTTATGTCCTGTCAAGTTTTCTATTGAAAAACTGTCTACAAAAAGAACAAAGAGATTATAATAAATTTAAAATGGAGAAAAAGTAAGGACTTTTCACACTGTGAAAATTGTTTAGGTTTCCTGTTTCAACTTTGGTATTTTTAATTCACCCAATGGAGCTATCATTTTCAGTTGTTATTAAAGGTCAAAATTGTGGACTCCTGCTGTTGTAGATGCCTAGAATAGGACACAGTTGCTCCCAGTTCACAACATATTCCTAAATAATTCTCTTTCATGTAAAGCCACCAAAGAGACCCAGGCGTAATGCGGCATTGAGAGTGACATCCAGTACCAGTAGCAGCCCCATCCCGGACCCTCCTGACCCCTCCCAGCAGCCATCACCATCCCAAGGGACATCCAGAAAGCCTTCCACTAGACGTGTGATGAGCGAGGACAGCCAGGGGATCAGCGCGAAGGATATCTATGATGCTGTGTGCTCTGGAAAGAGTGCCATGGTGGTGAGTACGAGGTTGTGAGGAAGCAAAAAGCTCACGGAGGAGGGGGAAGGTAATGATACGGACTTCAACATGAAGGGAGGGCGGTGCTAAAGGAGACATGTATAATGAAAAGTGAAACAAGCTGACAAAAAGAGAGGTGATTATGTGCTGTCAGTGGCTGACTAATGTGGCCTTAAAGAATTGCCTTTGATAAGCAAAGAGAGAGGGAGAATCTCGTTGGGTCACAGAGCCAATGATTGACAACACTGACCATCCCCACTATTGTTCCGCTATTGTCTGTTTTGGGTGAAGACTAACAGGTTAGATCCACATAACAAAAAGAAAGGAACTAAATCTGCATAGAACCAAAGTAAATAGTTTGATACATATATGTATAAAGTTACAGTTAAGTAAAAAAAATGATACTGAGTGAATGAATCTGAAATCTATGCTGTTATTGTAAATTACTTCTGTCTGATTTGATGTGTGTGCGGCTTCCTGTCGATTCAAAGACGGTGGTGGAGGAGTGGTTGTGCAGCTACAAACAGAGCCGAGAGGAAGGCTTGCTGGTGCTCATCAACTTCATTGTTCAGTCCTGCGGATGCAAAGGTCAGAGGTTAAATGGGAGGCCAGGGAGATGCTAGTTTCTATGTTGGGGGGTCAAAGTCATAGCGATTTTTTTTCTCCATTTGCAACTCAGGTTGTCATCTGTGGTATTGATCTCTGTAACATTGACAAGATTAGATTTAAGCTAAGGGAACTTGAATATGAACGTTCTAAAATGTATCTTCTAGTCATGGATTTTATTTAGATTCTAATGTAGACCTTTTTGCTCAGGTGTGGTGAGCAGAGAGATGTATGAAAGTATGGAAAATGCTGAAATTATCAGCACACTAACAAAGGAGTTCAATGAGGTAAGAAGGAAAACAAATGCTCGGTTTATGAGTTAGATTTTGGCTAAATATAAAAACTGTTTATACATCTTTGCAAGTGAATCTTTTTCTGCCTTCTCTGTTTAATTGAAGCTGGAATTAGATTCAGAAATCTAGTCATCTCTCTGTCCCATGAGATTATGATCCAAAAGATGGCGCACAGCGTGTTTGAAAAAGCTAATTACAATCTAATGTTGATAAATGGACTCATTAATTAGTTAATCATTACTGTTTTTGTCATTAGCAGAATAAACCACAGACTCCATATTATTATACAAAACAGATTGCAGAATATTAGATGTTTCATTTGTCTGCAGCTGATTGGTTTGTGGTTTGTTTTCGTCTTTGGCCAGGATTCTGTGAACTACCCACTGATCACCTCTGGTTCTCAGTTTAAGCGTTTCAAAGCCGGTCTGTCCGAGTTTGTTCGGGTCCTGGTCCACTCATGTCGCAATAGTCTCGTTTACGACGAATTTCTCTTCCCTTCCCTGCTGGCTCTGCTCACCGGTTTGTCTGACTCCCAGGTCAGAGCCTTCAGACACACCAGTACCTTACTAGGTAAGCACACCAGTGCATCACAGGTAAAAAAAAAAAAAGTAAGAATCAGGTGAGGTACCACTTTTTTTTTTACATTAACAAAGTAGCAGATTATAGTGAAGTGTAATTAGAAGTATACCTAATTTGGTCTAAATATATATAATCCCCTTTAATTTGATTTGTCTTAATAAAATTCAGTGAAAATAACATAGCCTTCAGATCTAGACAGTCTCAGAACTAAATCCAATTGGTACTTTTGGCGTTCACATACTCTCCATCCAATCTAACTGAGCTTGAGGTATTTTGTAACTAAAAACTGGGTAAAAATTTCAAGATGTACAAACCCAGCTTCACTGCAGTGAAGATTCATTCTAAAAAAAAAAACTTTGGGTGCTCAATACCAAATCCCACCTTTTATACACCAATTTATGTCGGTCCATAAAAAATCAGTTTTCAATTGTCAAAATGTGACTGACTTCAAGGTGTGTGAATATTTTTCACTTTTTAGATATAATTTTTCTGTGTTCTGTTTTAGCCATGAAGCTGATGACGGGGTTGGTGGACGTGGCTGTGGCTGTATCGGTTCAGCTGCAGACCACACAGCGGCGATGCGACATCGAGAACAGCAAGAATCCACGTGACCAAGACTCAGGCCGACTGGAGGAACTGAAGACCGCCATCAGAGAGGTAAAACACTCAAAACGCTGACTTAGCTGTAGCATAAGACATTGTTAGATTGTGAAGACTTTGAAATCAGTAATGATTTACCACAGAAGAAAGGTTCTGATATGGCTAATACTCTGTGCTGTTGCACAGACTTATCTGCTTAATAAACTCAGCTTCTATGTAGCAAAATGAAATTGACCTGAGCGCTGTTTTCATCGTTCTTCACAGAACCTTCAAAAATTACCCAAACTGATTAAAATTTGTTCAGAAATACTGTTTAATCTAACTGCACCACTGGAGTCATGTCATCAAATTAGACCATAACCTGTTTGCTTTTCTAAAAGCTTTGAATACTTAACATTAATTTTAATATCATTAAAGAGCTCAAGTGGTATAAATAACAAAATTCTAAAAATTCATCACAGGATCTGCAGCAGAGTTCTGCTGATGTTTATATGAATGTGAATGCCTGACCAATCAGAAAGAGGCTGCACTAGTTTAAGTTTTAGAGGAGCGAATCAAGAAGGAAACCTCTTCTCTTTAAGGATTTTTTTTATTATTTCAAACATGAATAAAAGACAAAACTAGATATCAATTTGTCAATATCAACTGTTGAGGACTTTTAATGCAGAGGGAAATGTGATAACATTGTGATGGTAATCTTACTGTAAAATGTGACGATGCTCTAGCTTTGAAATTCATATCTTAAAGATAAATAACAATAAAAGGTAATTGTCTTTATAGTATTTGTGTTAAACAAAACTTTTTCAAACATTTTCCCCCTATTAAAACAACTCAAGATTTGTTGAAATGATAATCTATGGAAACAACATGTTCATCTTTCTCACTTTTTCTTTGTCAGTGTTCATATCTGTGTTTTATGTTTTTGATGTAGCTGCAGGAGAACCGAGAAGAACTCTCATTCATGATGAACTCCATCTTCCGTGGCGTCTTTGTGCACCGCTACCGCGACCGACTGGCAGACATTCGTGCGACGTGTATTGAGGAGTTGGGACTTTGGCTGAAAATGGATCCTGATAACTTCCTCAATGACAGATGCTTGAAATATTTGGGATGGACTTTGTATGACAAGGTAAACACAGATGTGGTGAAACAGAAGGTGGAACACGGTTTTCTCTTTGCTCCAGAAGCATTTTAGATGATCAGGCATTGAAGATGTTTGTCTGGACATCCCTACTGGCCAAAACGCAGAAGAAATAAAAAATATTTTGTTCAACTTTTGACTGCAGATAAGCAGACACGACACAAGGACGGTTCTTTGTTTCAAAAATAATCTTTATCCACACATCAGTTACTTTTCCTTGGAGTTTTGTTTGGCAGTGTTAAATCTATTCATTAAAATTTCTTTTTTAGCCTATTTTGTGTCATGTATAAAAAGAGAAACAGCCTTTCAGAACAAACTTCCCTGAGTATGTGCGCAGGATGCAGAAAAGCATGTTACTGTATTTTTGTTTTCTATTTTCCTGCAGCAAAGTCCAGTGCGTCTGCAGTGTGTGCGTGCCCTGCAGGGTCTGTACCAGGAGAAGGAGTTCATTGGCCGCCTGGAGCTTTTCACCAACAGATTTAAAGTGAGCCCTCCCTCTGGATTGGACTCGCGCCTCATTTAATGCCTGTTTTCTTCCTCTATTTTTCCCCCCCAGTCTGCATCTGTCTTTTCTGTCTGCTTCTTTTCTCAACATCTGTCTCCCATCTATTGTTTGCGCTTTTTGTTTTGTCTCTACTTTGTTGCCTGTCTGTGTTTCTCCACCCATTTTTTGGTGCCTTCTCTCTGTATTTTAATGCCTATTCATTTTTTTTTTGTCTTTGCACCACTTCTGTTTGTTGGTATGGTCCCATCCTTTGTCTGGGCTTGTGCCTGGTTGTGTTAATTGCCGCCAATTACCCATAGATAATAAGCCCTTCTCAAATACATGAAAACCCTCTTAAGCCACATGTGCTGCTGCAGATAAATGGTCTTTTTTCTGTCATGGCTTACATCCTAATCAGCGAGTAAGCGTGTGTGTGTGGGTGCATTTATGCATATTATTTATCAGTTTGTTTGGCTGCTGGCACGATTGTACATTTATCTCTGTGTGTGTGTGTTGCGGTGCATAACTGAATTTCTGTGTGCTCAGGAAAGGATTCTCAGCATGGTGCTGGACAAAGACCCAGACGTGGCAGTGGAAGTGGTCAATCTGTTGCTGATGATCCAACAGTGAGGGCTTTCTCTGTCTCTGAGGGTTTCTTTGTTGATGTAATGCAGGAATATTTTTAGTAGACTTTTAAAAAGACAGAATATGCCATCTTCATTTAAATTGTTTAGAGTTTTAATTCTGATCTTCAATAAAAATTACAATGATCTTCTTTTTACAGAGGATTAATAGAAATTTTACATTTGCTGCCCATAGTTTTTTTTTTTTTCCTTTTTCATCTGATTTTGGAGGCAAGCCAAGTCCCCCACACCCCACTTCATAATCCATAGCAACTAAAGAATTTGTTATCAGAATCTGATGTCTTTGTCCAGGAAATACACAATCAGAGCTTTGCAGGTGCATATAAGGGTGATGGCCATATAATGTCCTCTCAAAAACAAAATTTTTAGCAGTCATAGCAAGATTTCTAGCTATTTATAAAAATGTTTGATAGATTATTTCTAATGAAAAGATGAGCACATTTTAGGTTTATAGTTGTTGCCTTTATTTTATGTACAGTCCCTCACAAATAGAAAAGAATAGAGAAAGCCTTTATTGTTGCACAGTGAGGAAATTCAGGTGTAATATCAGTGAAGTGACAGGTGTTTGAGTCACACGGATATAAAAGCATAAAATATGCAAAGAAAATATGTACAGTAAGGCAAAATTATAATATAAAAAATTTAAATTGTGTAATACAATCCAAGAAATATGCAACTGAGTAGAGTTGGATGGTATTTTAAAAAATTAAAAAAAATAAAACCCCCAACAGAAATGTTGTTTAAATGAGAAAAACTGCATATACCAGTAGGGATGTAAACACAGGCTCTCCAATAATGCTCCTTTGTGCACTTAGGATGCAGATTGTGGGAAGGTGAATCTGAAGAGCACATAGGAGGGTTGGACTCTTGGCTGCTTCTGTGATTAATCATCTTGTCCAGCCTGTCAGCTCAGGTGGACGGCCATGTTTTGGTATCTTCAATTTTGGGATGATTAAACAATTCTTCTTGGGATGTTTTAGAGGTTTTGAATCTATTTTGGACTCTAACCCTGCTTGAAACTTTTCCACAGTTTAATTTCTAACCTATCTGATGTGCTCCTATTTACTATTTTGTCGACTTCTGCTGGGAGTTGCTTGCATTGGTTTTTATTTAGGGGCATTAAAATAAATGGAGATAAAATTAAAAGCATATGAATTATATTTGAAAAAATTAAAACAATGTCTCTGTCCACTTCCACTTTATAAATATGAACCATTTTATGTTGTGCTATCGCATAGAGTACGTTAAAGTGTGACATTCTAACATGTAAATACTTTTCCAAGGCAAAGTTTTTAGTTTAAGCGTTTAGACGTTTATCTTACATTGTACATTTTGAATGGCATTTCTTTTGACTCATTAATTAAATGGTTTGGAGTTGACTGCGTTGCCCGTTTGTTTTGACACTTACAGCAGCACAGAAGACGACTTGATGGAGGAGGAGTCCGGTCACATCTACCCCCTGGTTTACGCTTTGCACCGAGGCCTGGCGTCTGCAGCCGGAGCCTTCCTCTGCCACAAGTATGTTCGATGTTGTAAGAATCATTAACTCCTGCTGATCCACAATATTAGCATTGATAGTAGCTCCTTTTTTTAAGCAGTTCATGTTTGAATAAGGTCTTTATTTTCCTCTGAGTAAATACCATTTACTAGTTTGTTTATGTGTGACAGGCTGAAACGTGTGGTTACTACTCAAAGCCAGGATGACAATAATAAAAGCAACAATGCAGCGTTTTTTCAAATACTCATCTCTTTCTACATCCAGAGTGAGGTAGCCATTTTGTTTTTGTGATCTCTTAATTTCTGTCTCTTGCTTCTCCTGAACTGATGTTCTCAGGGTGGTTTTTCAGTTCCTTTTTCCCCCTCATAGATCCCATATTTTCTTATTTTTGTAATTGAAGTCACTATGTTGTATTTTAAAAGATGGAAGCGGTTTAATCTGAATTGTTTATGCAACAGTTCCATGAGCATGGTGCGTACCTGGTGGACAGTCTGTGGACTGTGGCCGGCTCTGAGCTTAGAGACTGGGACACCATGACGGCTTTACTGCTGCAGGATTCTGGTGAGGAGTGTTAAGGGTGTGAGTGACTCGAGCTGTATGTGCAAAGTTGTATTTAACTCCATGCATTATTTCTACTTTGATATAACATTCTTTTTTTATAGTTGCCAATTATAATATCTGTTCCGGGAGGTCATTTCTTTTAATTTCTTTGTCTTTGCCTTCTTGTTGCCAGGTCTGATGTATGAGGAGGAGGGGGCGCTCCTGGAGATCATGATTTGTGCCATCAGACAGGCAGCTGAGGCAACGCCACCAGCTGGGAGAAGTCAGGGCAAAAAGGTGTGAATAAATGTTTGCAATAGCTTTATTATTTTGTTTTCACAATCTAGTTTTGAAGCTAACTAAAATCTCATTTTGTCAACCACAAACAAAAATTGTGGTTACATTTTGTCTCCTCTGAACTTTTTTGACACATATTAGATCCTGAGCATGAAGTTGAAGAAGATTCAGGAACAAGACAGGACTCGCATTACCACACATTTCATCCCTGTACTCCCACAGCTGCTTTCCAAGGTGCACAGCTGAACTCATTTATGATACTTCATTTGTATGTACCGTAATAGAACATTGCTTTAATGTAAAACTTTAATCTGCCTGTAGTACTCAGCTGATGCAGAGAAGACGAGCCTTCTCCTCAGAGCTCCTCTTTACTTTGATCTGGACATGTACAGCAACACTCAGTGGCTTGAAAAGGTAAGAAAGCGGTCATAAATGGCCTCACCAGATTTGTGAAGCCATAGAAATGAATGTTTCATTTTCTTGATCCATCCTTGTTTCTATCAGCATCTGGACCTGCTGCTGTCCCAGATTTGCACCATCATTAAGAAGCATACAGACGCTGCTGTGCTGCAGGCCTGCGCCCTGCTGGTCAGCACCCTCTGCTCAGAGAGCCACACCTTCTCCTCCCGTGCACACCTGGTTTTTGGTCAACTGATGGACGAGCTGACCGAGTGCTTCAACTCCTACCTGAGCGACTTACTGCAGGTTCGAAAATCTCTCTGAGAAGCCTGCATACCATGAGATACAGCTTTATAAGCACCTCTATGTTTTGAAAAAGTGAAGATAATTAAGAAGAGCAGACTGGCTCTTATTTCCTCTTTCAGCCTTTCAGTTGGTGTGTTTTATTACTTAGGGTGCAGCAGATGAGGATGGAGTATACAATGCAGCTTCAGCCTTGAAAAGGATTGCTGCCTTGTGCAGGTGAGCTCGTATAATAGATAAGCTTTGTATTGACGATGCTTTTCATTAGAGATGCGTTTGACTCTACGCTTTGTGTGTTTTCAGTGCCAAGGACCCGACTAGATGGGAGCTGCTTGATTCCTGCATGGAGTTGCTGAAAAACAGGATAGAATCCTTGGATTTTGACACTGAGGTTTAAAGCAACATTTTATGTGATAATATAAAGGTTGTTCAGCTTGATTAGGATTTTACCTCATGAGAATGATGAGAGTAATGCAGTGTAATGAAATGTCAGATATGGCATGTACTGTATGTCATAGCTTCAAAGCACTACAATCGGATTTAGCTAGAATAATAATAAAGTTGACTATTGTTTTTTCCTCTGTGTTCCATTTGAGATGTGTTCATTCAAGTCTGAAGGAGTTGCAGGAAGTCTTTTTTTTATTTAAACAAATATCCAAAGAAGTTATTTTCGACTTGTTTCTGTGTGATTTCAGCTCTTGGTCGCGGCTCTGAAGTGTGCAGCTTTTCACCTCATGTGGGCAAAATTGAATGCAGTCAACCTGAATCCAGCTGAGGTGCTTGTTTCTATTTTTAAATCGAATTTACTCTGATTTAAGTAGTATTTTTCTTTAACAAGCAGCCTTTATTCCGACAACATCTGCATTAATTTAAGCCAAATAACATGGTGCAGATTATGTCTCAGCCAGTTTATCAGTCTGTTAGTGGAGAGCTTGGCTGTTTGTAGAGCCATTGTGTGTCAAACAATTCACCAGATATTTTACCAGCAAGAAAATCGTGCAAAAAATCTTTAAGTCTGAAATCACAGGATCATTTTATATACCCTGACTATGCATTAATTCATTCATTATTGCATAATTCGACACGTGTTTCATCTCTAATCTTCATGTCTTATCGCTCGTTAAAGACAAAAGCATTCAATATTATTCACCTTAGTTAATTGTCCAAGCTAACGTTCTCTAATATTTCTCAAATATGCAAGTTTTCTCACTTGAAATACTCCCTCAAAAATACATCAATCATTAATTAATTGTTACTCACAAGCACATATCTTTGAATTACTGCCTCCTACTTTGACTTTACTAATGCCGAAGATAGAGAGTCCAATGACGGAGACATTTATGTTTAACAATCATTTCACTGTTTAACTATAATGTTTTATATTTACAGTCTTTCTCTCTGTTGTTATACCTCTATTTCTCAACTTTTTTCCCAGGGTGACTTAAAGCATCTTAGGAAAGAGGTGCGTTTGTTTTGCAGAATCTGCCAGACTTGTTTGTCTCTGGACCAGACTGAGATAAGGGATCAGGTAAAAGCTTGATGAAAATGAGCATCATTCTTTGTGCTGACTGCACAGCCAGAAAATAAAATTAAAACATTTAACCTTTAATAGAAATTGCCAGTAAAAGGTATTGACTATTGAATCAGAACCAGCTGACCATTTAAATCTAAATCAACGGCCAATTCCAATCTACTGACATTAGAGTGTTTGTGGATCTTGAATTTTACTTGGTAAAACTAGAACCTGAAAAAGTCAATTTTCTGTTTATCTTCCCATTCTTAGGCATTTGAGCTGCTGTGTGACCTGCTGCTGCTGTATGGAGCGGTTTCTGTCCGCGGTGAGCCTGTCCTCCGAGCGCTGGTTCACCTGCCGTCCGACTCTCTGCGCGCTGAGTTGGCATCTTTTCTCCTGGACTACGTCTTCAACGGCAGTGAAAGTATCGAACTCGATGGTACTTTTATACCAACTCGTATCACGGGGCCAGCTCGGACCTGTGAAAAAGTTTAAGTGAAAAAGAAGACTGTTTTCTCAGATCGGCCTTTGCACATTTTTCACTTTTTCATGTTTTCTTTCTGAGAATGTTTAATCATATTCCTCCCAACACCAGCAGAATCTAGTGTGGAATATATTTATGGGCTGTTTGCTTCTGCCTTATAAGCATCTGAATCCTCTAATCAGAAAATAGCCTCAATTAATCTTATATGCCTTATTTTTTAATTTTATGTAACCCTTGCTCTCGTATTTTTAGATGAAGATTTGGAAAAGAAGGTGGCTCTTCTTCACAAGAAACGCAACCAGCTAGGTGGCTACTGTAAGCTGGTCCTCTACGGCGTCCTGGACCTGTCTGCTGCCACCAATGTCTTCAAGCACTACAGCAAGGTGGAGTAATAATCTTTATTATTTGTGCTCAGCTGAGTGCTTTGCCTTCTTAGTCCTGAATCATTCTTGGATGAATTAGCTAGATTTGGAAAGGCTACTAAAACTAATTAATATCGAAGAGGATGTGTGGAAAGTGGAGGAAGGTGATAAAATTTGTTTTGGAACAAGCGAGGTGCAGAAGATGAGTCATGGAGAACAGCGGCTAAAACAAGCATCCATGACGTGAACGGCGTGGATTATTTGCACCGTCAGACACTTACAATTAAAGTGCATTGACATTTTGTCATATCTGGTTTCTTGCAGTATTTTAAAAACTTTGGTGACATCATAAAGGAGACGGTGAGCAAGAGCAAGCTCATCAACCCCATACAGAGCGCCAAGATCGTGTGCCTCAGCCTGCAGCAGGTGTGCGCCTCATTTCACTGCTATATAGGGTGGGAGTGTGTGGCAGCAGATTTACAGGAAGAAAAAAGTCAAACAAAGATTGTGTGTGAAGAAAGATGTGCACACTGTACTGATTTGTACCCATTTAGGAAACTAAAACAGTTGATACTGAACATATAGTATTGTTTCTATTACAGAAAATCTCTTTTCTTTGCAGACTAATATCTAACACCTTAATGTATGAAAATGTGGTAGAAATGTGAGTTTAGATGCACCAATCAGATGTTTAGAGGCAGGTCTCCAGTCACCATTTTCATAAAGCTCTGACCTGCCTTTACTATTCTGAATCCTCTTGATGGGCTATAAATAATAATTCAATATGTTTTTTGCACCTTCTCTATAAACTGTAAATTAACTTCTTTTTAAGATGTTGTTTATTGCTAAATAAAATAATGATTTTATATTATTTAGATGATTTTTCTCTGCAACATGGGTAATCTATAAATAAAGTAAAATCTTCCAGGTTATGGGACAGAGGTATTTATACTGGTAAAAAATAATTGTAGCACATCTCATATATAAGAAGCATTTTAGTTCACCAATGTCTTTTATTTTTATTTTTGTTTATTGTTTCAAAATAAATAACAGGTGTCAGACGTAATATTTGAGAGGAAAAGCTCTTATTTACGCTTATGTGAATTGTTAAATAATTTATTTGGTTACTGTAATTGTACAGGAGTGTGAGTAAAGCTTTTATTTTGTAATAGGTTAGAATATTCTTTATTAGGAGAAGCAACTTCACACAGAGTAAGAGAGAGCAGTCTGTTACGCAGCTCTGCAGCCAAACAGAATATCGCTATTGTTTCAAACAGAAGATGATTAATGGGTTGACATTTGTACTATCATAATTAGCAATTAGTGTGATTAGACCGGTTAGCATTATTGTTAGAGGTCCATGTGTGCTTTTACAATAGAGTAAATGGATAATTAACTATAATAATACAAAAATTGTCAACATCTCCTAATGCAATTTGTTCCTCAGGAGAAATAATTAAGTCTCTTCAAAACAAAATTCAAACCTCTTGTTTAGTAGAATTACAACCATTTTTTGAATCACACTTGGTATTCAGCCAACCTGAAAGCCGGTGCACCGTGTCTGTGTATGCCTGCAGACACATTAAAGGTTTCACTATAGAGCATGTTTATGTAAAGTCATGACTGTGTGTGCTCAGCTGTTCTCTGAGATGCTTACGGAGAGCCACGACCAGCAGGATTTCGCCGAGATTAGAGAGTTGGCTCGAAAGCTGGCCATGAGCTTTGGCGTCGATCTGCATCGTTCCCGCAAACAACTGGTGGCCCTGCACCTGTTAGTAACACATTTCTCCAACACACTATGTCTCTTAGCTTTATAATGCTCTAATGCAGATGGCAACATGTTAACTTGAATATTTTAACAATTTTAAGTTTGGTATCCTGAGGAGTATATTTTTATAGAGTTGCTTTTTAGTTTGTGCAATAATCTCTAAAATGTTTTTCTTGTCAGGGACGGGATCCGCTTTGCATTTCGTGTGCCACAGGAAGGAGAGGAGTGCCCAAACATGGCGTTCCTAGAAGTCCTCAGCGAGTTCAGCTTCAAGTTGCTTCCACAGGACTGCGCCCAGCTGTGAGAACCCCAATGACAACTCATCTGCATTCATACACACTTAATTACTCTCACATCTAACAAAGTCTGTCTGCGTGTCATTCTATGCTGTTAATTGGGAGTTTCAGCTATTTGAAATTTTGCCTGGGCTGATTCAGCTCATTCTTCAAAAATGTTTTGTGCTATACAGCCTTCCTGCTGAGAACAGTTATTTATATTAGGAACAACAGGTGAATTCATGCAGTGTGTGTGAGACAGCATGTGTTGTAAAACAAGGTTTTATTGATTTAAAAAGGCTAAATGTCATGTCACCCTGTGTGAGTTTTCCCTGAATAACAACGTCCACACCAAAGAGTGATGTTTTCAGAGTGACCTGGTAGTGGTCAGGAATGATGCATCCACTTAAAAGAAATTTTTTTGTTTTTTTGTTTTACCAGTTTTACACTAGTCGGGATGGGAAAAGCTGAAATGTCTGCTTATAAGTCAATAACAAAATAAAACTCTTTCTCACCTAAACTCCAGCGTTCCAGGGATGCCTCCATTGGTATCAGGTTTAGATTTACTGCTCCTCTTGTTTCTCTTCAATCTGCATTCTTACCTGTAGCTCCAAAGTGACAACTCTGGCACGGCTTTCTTAAGACGGGCTCTTTAATTTTTGCCGTGAAAACTACAGAAATAAAAGACAAAGCTTTAGACATAGATACATTTACAGACAGACAGGTGACACGTGCTTTGACAAAAAAGTTACCTCGTGGCCGCCTGCCACTTCGGAGGTCTTTAACAGAATGATTCGTCGTTGTACACTCTAAACCAAAATATTAAGTAATTAAAACACCATAACCAATAAATTCACAAAACATTACAAACATAAATACAAAATACCTTGACAACGACAGGACACGAGGCTGCTACACATAGCTCTGGCACCAGCTTCTGCTTCTTCTATGGTTACTTAAGTCTCGCAGCCTCACACATGTACACAAATCTCGCGATACCTTTCGACAAAAAATTATTTGACACGAAATAAAATACAATCATTTAACACAAATCTTAAAACGTGAACCAAACAACTTAAAATACATTATTCTATCTTTCAGAAATAAACATACATTTTTTCAAGAAATAAACTATTTTATTGACACTTACACTCCCACCAAAATCACTAATTGGTTCTCAATGTGATTTTCCAATGAGTGTCAAGAGTAGAGTCTGTTTTACTCTGTATTAGTCTCAAGTAATGTCACTACCTTGTGAATAGGTCTTTCTAAATATATCAACCTTGTCAGTGGTTTTCCTTTGTCAAATGTTGTTTCACTTGTCTTTAGTTTCACCTTTCGAACCTTGCCGTCTGGGCTTTCTAGAGTCTCTACAACTAGAGCTAGTTTCCATTTACATCTTGGAGCATTGTCATCTTGTAGGATCACAATGTCATTAATGTGCAGGTTCCGTGAAACTTTCTGCCATTTCTGTCGCTGTTGGAGATTTAGCAGATATTCTCGTTTCCATCTTTGCCAAAACTCGTTTGCTAGAAATTGTACTCTTCTCCATCTTTTGTTCAAGTACAAATCCTCTCTGCAAAACTGTCCTGGAGGGGGGAGAATAACTGAAGACTTCATCGTTAATATGTGATTGGGAGTTAATGGCTCTGGACCCAAGGGATCATTAAGATACTCTATACTTAAGGGTCTGCTGTTAATGATGGCCATTGTCTCGTAAAGAAGTGTTCTTAGACTAGTTGTATCAAGTCTGTTTGAGAATTTATCTAACATTGCTGTTAGTACGCTTCGTACTGTCCGAATTTGGCGTTCCCAGATGCCTCCCATGTGGCTAGCTGATGGAACGTTCATCACAAACTCGCAACCAATAGCTCTTTGTGGTTCTTGGTCCATATCCTTCATTAGCTCCAAAAACTCTCTTCTGGCTCCCACAAAATTCGTCCCTTGGTCACATCTTAATTGTCGAACAGGACCTCTTATGGCGATCAGAACCCGAAGAGCGCTCATGAAAGCATCAGTTGATAAGTCATCAAGTGTTTCAATATGCACAGCTCGTGAACATAAGCAGGTGAACAATAATCCATATCTTTTGACTTCCTTTCTACCTTCCTTTACTATGAATGGGCCAAAACAGTCAACACCACAATATGTAAAAGGAGGTGCTGTTTTTGTTCTTACTTCTGGTAACTCTGCCATCTGTTGGACATTTGTGGCCTTTCTATATCTCCTACATTTAACACAGTGGTAAATGTGCTTAGAGACCATACTTCCACATCCTAGAATCCATATGCCATTTGCACGCAATTCATTTATGGTCATGCCTCTTCCTTGGTGATGTACACGTTCATGATAGTGTTTGACGATGAGGGTTGATACATGGGACTCCTTGGGAAGAATTGCAGGATGTTTGACATGATGATGCAAGGCTGATTGAGACAATCTTCCTCCCACCCTGAGAACATCGGATTTGTCCAAGAAAGCATTTAGCTGCTTTAGTCTGTTATGCTTGTGCAGAGAATTTTCCTTCTGTGATCTGATTTTCTGTATTTCCTCAGTGAAAGCTTCTCTTTGCACTAGCTTGATAATGAACACTTCTGTGTCTCTTCTTTCTTCAAGATCTGTTACTTTGTTTGTTCTTTCTTGAACACCTTTAAACTCTTTTATGCATCGTTTGAGTCTGGCAATAGCCTTTACAGCTCTCGACCAATCAGAGAACTTCTTTAGACGCTCTAGAACAGGGTTCACTTCTTTTGACTGCACGGTGTGTGCATGACCTGCACGAAGTTCAGGATCTGTCTCTTCAACTTCTCCCACCATTTCCCTTTTGATTGGAAGATTCTTTCTCCAAAGGAAATCTGGACCCTTCAACCAGTTTGATTCTTTCAGTTGTGCAGCGGTTAGACCCCTCGAGGCCTGATCAGCCGGATTTTCTTCTGAGCAGACATGCTGCCATTTGTCAGGACTCGTACTGTGTCTTATTCGTTGAATCCGATTGGCAACGAATGTGTGAAATCTTTTAGCGTCATTGCTTATATATGCCAGTACGACTTGTGAATCTGTCCAATAATATTCTAGTAGATTTTCAATTTCCAGTTCTTGTTTGATTACATCCGCGTTGCGGACTGAAGTTACAGCCGACGACAGTTCAAGTCTTGGAATGGTCATTTGTTTGATGGGTGTAACTCTTGCTTTTCCCATGACGAGTGAACAGCTTATCTGTCCTTCCTTGCTTATTGCTCTAAGGTATGAACATGCGCCATAACCGTCGAGGCTCGCATCCGAGAAGTTATGCAATTCATACTGTATGATGTTGATGTCTTGTGAGTAGCTTCGTGGAATCTTCAGAGCTGCCAGCTTAGGCAGGTCTCTCAACCATGCTTCCCATCGTGGTAGAATGTGGTCTGGAAGATCATCATCCCAGTTAACCTTGTTTTTACATAATGTTTGGAGTATTTGCTTTCCAATCAATGTGAATGGGGCGACGAACCCAAGAGGGTCATAGATGGAAGCGACAGTCGAGAGTACCCCTCTTCTAGTCAATGGGTGCTCTTTAACTTGAACTCTGAACTGGAATTCGTCTGCTTCTACGCACCATTGTACTCCAAGTGCACGTTCAATGTGGAGTTCTCCAAAAGCCATGTTCTGATCTTTGGACTGAGCTTGTTCTTCTTGGGGAATTGTTGCAAGCACTTCTTTATTGTTTGATACAAATTTATGCAGATGTAGTTTGCCTGTTTTGCAAAGTTCCCTTGACTCTTTGACCAGCTGTATAGCTTTGGCTGTTGATGTTACACTAGCAAGTCCATCATCGACATAAAAACCTCTTTGGATGAACTCAACAGTCTCTTTGCTGAACTTGTTTTTACCTTGCGATGCAATGTGTTTGAGTCCAAAATTACAACATCCAGGAGATGAGGCTGCTCCAAAAAGATGTACTTTCATCCTGTAAACTGAAGGTTCGGAGTTCAAATCACCTTTGTCCCACCAAAGAAATCTTAAATAATCTTGATGTTCCTTAATGACGTGGAATTGGTGGAACATTCTTTCCACATCACACATAATGGCGATGGGGCCCTTTCTAAATCGGCATAACACTCCGACCAGTGTGTTGGTGAGATCCGGTCCAGTCAAAAGATGATCGTTTAGAGATGTTCCCTGGAAGCGTGCAGAACAATCAAAAACCACACGTATTTTCTCAGGTTTGTGGGGGTGGTAAACCCCATGGTGCGGGATGTACCATGCTGTCTTGTTGTCCAGCTCTTGTTCTGGCACCTTTTCTGCATCTCCGCGAGTTATAATATCATTCATGAACTTGACATAATCTTTATAGTATTTCTCATCCCTTTTGAGTCGACGTTCCAATGAAGACAATCTGTGTTCAGCACTTTGCTTGTTATTTGGGAGATTTGGATTGTCTGTTTTGAATGGTAACGGAAGTTCGTAATGACCATCTTTCTTCTGTTTTATGCCTTTGGTCACCTTTGACATGAACAAAATGTCTTCCTGTGAAACTGGATTGTCATCTGTTGCATGTTCAGAGAAATCGGATTCCAAAGCCTTAATCACATCAGTTGGACTGACTTCCTTTATTTGAGTTCTGCATACGAAATGCACTTGTTGCTTGAATTCAACTGCTGGTTGTGAAACAGGAAATACTTCACGAACAATGATTCTGTGACTTGTACCGATGATATCATTGTGATTTTGAACTTGAGACGAACAACCAACTATGCTCCAGCCGAGATCAGTTAACTGTGCGTAAGGTTGGTTCTCTTTGCCTGCAAGAACTTCACGTGGTAGGAGAGCTTGTTGACAGTTATAGCCGATAAGTAGACCAACTTTGCATTCAAGCAGTGGAGGTAACTTATCTGCCAGCTTTTCCAGATGAGGCCACTTTAAGGCAGTTTCAGATGTTGGGATATGTGATCTGTTGACAGGGATAAACTCTCTTGTATAGACTGGTGGCAATGTAATTTTCTTTTCATCCTTATATCCTCTAACTTGAAGGTTTACCAGCTTGTCACATGGTATAACTGTTGACTTGGTAGACATAGTTGACAAGCGCAGATTAACTTTACTTTTATTTGTGTCAAGATCTTGGGCCACTTCATCCAAGATGAAGGATGTATCACTCTGTGAATCAAGGAGTGCATAAACTAAAACCTCTCTGTCTGGGTCATTCTTTGATGAAACCCATACAGGTAGTATAGAGGATGTCAATGTGCTTGAAGTTGCTTGAGTTACTCTGTTAGAGATCGCAACCGTTGGTTTGTCTCCTTCTTTAGCGTCAGCTTCGTCCTTGTCTTGAGACTTTTCAGTCACTGCAGGTATTACCTTTTTACGCTCAATGAACGTGTCATCGTGCAGACATGTTGGATGTCTCTTTTGACATTTTTCACATGTGCTCCTTTTGTCACACTTCTTGGAATGATGTCCTCTCTTTAAACATCCAAAACACAGCCTTTCCGCTTGTGCAAACTTGATACGGTCTTGGAGTGGGGTTTCTTTAAATTTGAAACATTTATCAAGTGGGTGACCATTTCTTTTGCAGAAAAGACAGGTTACAGTATTTGTGTGATTTGAGTTTGTTGTTAGTGTTTTTGCTTGGATGACTTGGTTGCGTAATTGTTTGGGTTTACTTATTTCCAAACCTTTAAGAGCTTGCATTGATGCTATGGGATCACATGCTAAGTCTGCTTCAGTGGATACAAAATCAGCAAACGCATGAAAAGATGGATATTCTCCATCACTAGCTCTTCTTATTTTCATGGCTGTCCAGTTCCATCTTGTGGTCAACCAATCTGGAAGTTTTAGCAAGAGTTTCTGGATTTCCATACAATCATTGAGAACCTCCAATGACCTTATATGCAACATTGCAGCTTCACAATTCTTCAGGAAGTCAGCAAATTCTCTCAACTCACTTCCATCCTTAGGGTTTATTTTAGGCCAACTGTGAAGCTTATCTCTGAAGCATTTTCCTATGGTGAATAGATCTCCAAAACGTTTTTCCAGCACTTTCCAAGCTGAGTCATATGCTTCATCTGTCCCCACTAGAAGAAAACCTTCCACTGCTCTCTTCGCGGGTTCACCAAGATACTTTCTGAGATAATAGAGTCTCTCATTCTTTGGAATGTTTTTCCTTTCTATCAGGGTTTCAAATGACAACTGCCAATCTTTGAACTTTAAAGGATCACCAGTGAACAATGTCGGTTCAGGAGTTGGAAGACGATTAGCACTTATTGCTTCTGCTAGTATTCCAACTAGCTCGTAATTTGACTGTTGTTGAGCTGCAACAGAGGGAACCTGTGTGGCTTGAGGGGTGAATGGTGGACTTGATGCTTTAAGTGTTTGGCTTATGATGGCCTTAGGTTGTTCACCAGGACTTTGTTGAGTTTGGTTTATTACTGTAGGAATATGTGGCACAGATCCAACAATTGTAGCATTATGGAACTGAGTAGCATTTAGAGCTGGAGAAGAACTGTGTGCTCTGACAGGGATTGCTTGGATTTCACTTTCTGCTTTAATGCTCTGTGATGAACTCTGACTTGCAGAAATACTTTCAGCTTCATCATAAACCTTTGCTCGTGCTTTTGCAGCATTAAATTTTTTAACTTCTTCCAAGCGTTTAATCTTTCTTCGCTGCTCTTCCATTGCTTGCTGCTTTTCCAAATTTTCACGTTCCAGTTTTTGTAACTCAATTGTTTCCTTTTCTTGCTCTTCCATAACTGCTAATATTTCTTGTGATGCAGCTGCCTCAGCCTCTGCTTCCAGTCTCTTGGTTGTTTGTGAGCTTTCTGAGCTACTTTTAGACCTTCTGGATTTTGACCTTGATGTCGTACTTTCAGATCCTAAGCATGACCCAAAATCTGGCCATGGCTCTTCGTCACCTTCTGCAAAGTCTCCTTGCAGTTGTTTCTCAGCTCTTCTGACAATGAATGCAGAAAGTGATGTACATGCATCTACTTTGCGCCTTGCATCTGCATCAGGAGTTTGTATTTGTCGTATTTCTTCATAAATGGTTTGCATATCTCTGCAGGTGATGTTTACATTGTTAATCAGCTCCTTTAATTCACTGTCTGAAGCTTCTTTTCTTAGTATTACTTTGCTCAGTCTTGCTTCATATCTCCATTTTTCAAAACCAACTGCATATCTGTGTTGAAGCGTTTTAAGTTTCTCCTCTTGAAGTTCTTTACCTTTTTCAGTTAATGTTCTAACTCTTTCACTTCTTCGAACAGTCTGTGGTTCTGAGATTTGCTCAGTATCATCTTCCTCCACTTCAGTACATGATACAGCATAGAGCTCTTTATGATCTTTGTCAGTCATCTTATAAGTCTGGTTAAATGTCACTCAATGCTCTATTTAAATTGCAAAACACTCCTTACAAATTCTAACTTATGTGACTTGAATATTACTTTTTATATTACTGTACCTGTAATGAGCTTCACTCTTAATACACAACACTCTTTTCTTAACAACAACACATCACTTCGAAGTTCAGTAGAAAATAAGTAACCTTTTGACAAATGTTATAGAAACTTATTGTGGCTTTAAACTTCACTTAAACCACTCTTATTTTACTCTTAACACTGTCCTTTCTTAATTTCCACCTTACTTCAGTTGTACAAGGTTGTTGCTGCTGTGCTTGACTTCTTGTGAACGGTGAGCTTGTCAAATGGCGCCCTCTTGTGTTACACCACGGTACCGTCACTCACTGCAGCTGCCGTCTTCTTAACGAGCTTCTTACCGGCGCTGGCTGGGCGAGTTTTCACTGTAGCTCCAAAGTGACAACTCTGGCACGGCTTTCTTAAGACGGGCTCTTTAATTTTTGCCGTGAAAACTACAGAAATAAAAGACAAAGCTTTAGACATAGATACATTTACAGACAGACAGGTGACACGTGCTTTGACAAAAAAGTTACCTCGTGGCCGCCTGCCACTTCGGAGGTCTTTAACAGAATGATTCGTCGTTGTACACTCTAAACCAAAATATTAAGTAATTAAAACACCATAACCAATAAATTCACAAAACATTACAAACATAACTACAAAATACCTTGATGACTACAGGACACTAGGCTGCTACACGTAGCTCTGTTCCAGGCGTCTGCTTCTTCTATGGTTATTTAAGTCTCGCAGCCTCACACATGTACACAAATCTCGCGATAACTTTTGACAAAAAATTATTTGACACGAAATAAAATACAATCATTTAACACAAATCTTAAAACGTGAACCAAACAACTTAAAATACATTATTCTATCTTTCAGAAATAAACATACATTTTTTCAAGAAATAAACTATTTTATTGACACTTACATTACCAAAATCACATCAGACATTCAACAAAGAGTCTTCTAGTCTTTGTCCTTGAATCCTGTCGCTCTTTCATTCCCTCCCAGAGCCCAGTTTCTGAAATCTGAGTGTCCCAGTGCTGCCCTCTCCTGGCCGTCAGTTGAACTGTATCGCCGTTCTTTGGTGTCTCGCACCTCCAAGTACAAAGATCCAGCTGAGGGAGGCAAAGCCGACTCCTCCCTTGACACACCTGTGACCAAACGCAAAAGGATAACAGCTCAGGGTGGCACTGACTTATTATTTTAACAGTAGTATTTAAAGAGCAAACATTTTGTAATAAAGTAGTCATAAAATGCTTGTTGGTAGACTCTTTTACTTGTCGTTTGTCTTGTCCAGGTTCAGCGTCTAGCACTGCCAGAGGTTCACTGTTGGAGAGCAGCAGCATCCAGAGCCACCTTCACACTCCTGCCCTCACTTCGACCGTCCTGAAACAGAGAACCAAGCGGGCGGCTGCCCAGAAGCCCAACGCCACAGTGTTGGACAGTGGGAGCATCCTGACTGAGCTGGAATCGGAGGATGAGTTCTCCTGCGGGTGAGTTGGATTTTATTATCACAACATCTGCAGCGTTCACCACGTCTGTGTCAGACTGCTGGGAGTTACAGTTGGACGTCTGCCAAAAGCAGCAATTTGGTTTCAGTAAATGACTACCAGGCTTTTTTCCGACCAACAGCAGGCCAGTCTGCGCTCCTTTCTAATTTAATAATAATGTTTCCAGGCAAAAAGGAAAGTGGATATTGAAATAAACTGAGCTGTATGGAATATAGAAATTAGGTTACGAATTCCAGTTGTTTTTTTCTTGCTCCTGCAGGTCCAACATGCGAAAGGTAAAGCCAACCAAACGTGGAAAAGCTTCTTCTGTGCAGACGTCTACACAGCAAGAAGATCTGGATTCTCACCTCAATTTGTAAGGCTGACGTTTGTTTATTTTTGAAAATTCTGTTTGTAGCCAATGAAAAAAATAATGACTCCCGTTATTGTTACCCAGGCTTTCACTGATTGAGGATGACATTTCAAAAAGGGCTGGGAGCGACATTTCAGGAGAAGAGGAGCCTGAGATAGAAGATTACGAAAGTGACAAAGGATCTGAATTTACACTGGTAAAAACATCAATGTTTTGTAAATAAGTCAAACTTATGTTTTTATGTGTATTTCTAAGGGTCTTTTCGCACCTGAAGTCTGGTGCACTCGGTTAGATTGGAGTCCAAAACTAACATTTGCTACATTTTCAGCTGGTGTAGTTCGCTTTCACACCGCCTTGTGTCAAACGAACCAAATCCTTCAAAGGTGGCGTCAAATTTTAGCAGTTGTAAGATTTCTCTTTTGTTTTTGGTACAAGACCACAAGCCATTTATCCCTCTAGCACTAGACTCACATTTGTTTTGATTGTATTTACCCAGAATGCTATGCACTGTAGTCTGCTTCTTACATTCGAACTACACCAAAGTTCACTTCAATCAAACCGATACCTTGGTTTATAAGCGGACCATATTTTGCTTTTTGTTTTGGTCCACATCAGAGTTTGAATATGCATTCACACGTCACCCAAATGAACTGGACTTTCTAGGCAAATGAGCCAGAGTTTGACTGTAGTGGAGTAAACAGGGCTGGTGTTGCTGCACTTTAAGAATATGTAAGTAGAATGGAAGATAGTCGGCTTGAGCTAAACGCCATGGTGCTGCCCTCAAACTTATTACAACACAGATTAAAGTACCGTTTTTCAGGAGGGTCTGCGTCTCTTTCTAATGCTCAGAATCATGGTGTAGAATTTTCCTGTGAGGTTTGAACTCTTCTTCTAGCACCGTACTACGGCAACTTGTTTTTGCTGCTTTGGTTTGTGTAGAGGTGGAGAAAAGGGCATGCACCTCAAAATTTCATCCAGACTCAGTGACGCTGGTTGCCTGGAAACCGAAAAGAAGCAGCACATCTTTTCAAGCTGCAGTGTGAACAAAGAGTAAAGCTTGCTGCTAAGAAAAGCCCTTATATTAACTGATGTAGAGGAAGAGTGGGAGTGGCGGTGAGCAATATTATTGTAAATGCACAAGATTTGAGGCGCTTTCAGCTCTTTTGTCTAAATAAATGAAGAGCAGTGTCAGGTGCCTGTGGCACTTCTCTTAAAAAATAGAATAAAAAAAACAACTTCAGCCAACAGAAATCAGATCTGCAGAGCTATCTTTCCAGCTAGAGCTGTGCTAAGCCTAAAATTATTATGACTTGGACACAGGATTGGATTCTTTGCAGAGTGTATGGAATATTGTTTGCTTGGAAATGAGGAGAATCTGCATCTGATAACTTATTTTTTTCCCCCTCCAGCCATCAACACGTCACACCTCGGCCAGCTTCCTTGATGAGCTCTTTGACTGAGAGCTCATCTGAGAGTTTCATCTCAGCATTTCTGCATGTTCTGAGTTTGCACCAATCATTTCTGTGAAAAGAAGAAGAAAAAAAACATACATTTTCCAAAATTTGTTAATCATACCCGCTAAAGTTTGATTCTGATTACTATTTTTACAATTTAGAAAAAGTTCAGAGTACATTTTTAGTTAGATCACTGTCTGCCAACAGTAAGCTAAAGGTTTGTCGT
Source organism: Xiphophorus maculatus (assembly GCF_002775205.1). NCBI lineage: Eukaryota > Metazoa > Chordata > Actinopteri > Cyprinodontiformes > Poeciliidae > Xiphophorus > Xiphophorus maculatus. The sequence continues at coordinate 11,674,243 of NC_036465.1, read as the reverse complement.
TTCTGCCACTTCTTTGTTCAGCACTTTTGTTAAATAAAATGATTAATGTTACAAACTTGTGCTGAATGTTTCTGAAAATTTCCTTGACAGGTGATGCAAATGTATTTCCAGACATTATTTCAAAAAAGTCGCTGCTGTTTTTGTTTTTTTTCCCCAACATTAAACATTCATATTATAGTTTTGTATTCAACTGAGGACGATTCAGTTGAATTGTCCAAAAGTTGTTGAATTCACCTAAATTAACCTCTCACATTTTGTTGATTTAGTTTAGATATTAAAAAAAAACAAGGAGACAGTTTAATATTTTATTATAAACTATATTTGAGCAAAAATCACAAATGAATGCAAAAGAAAAGTATGAATTTATTGAGTTCTGCCTATATTTCCTCCAAACATACAACCCAGTTTTCAAGATTAGTTGTCCTACTGGAGTCATATTTGTGTATCAAATCCTATTATCACATTTCGCGCCTGTTCCTGTGGTCATGTGACACTCTGCCTCCTGCAACTTTCGCGCCATTGCTAAAGCCCGCCTCCTGCCGCCGAAAGACTCGACGCGATTGGCTGCTGTGGATGTCAGAGTGGCGCCAGTTCTTGCACAGCGACCGGGGAGAAGTGCTGGCTGCATGTGAATGAATTCAGGGCTGTCGTGTTAGAAAAGCAGCCAACTTAATACATAAAACTGCACTTTTACTCGGTTACAACTGAAGGGTATTGGAGTCTCATTTCACTTGACGCTCAACGCTACAAGACATGGCTCGTAAGGATTATGAGGCAGAGAAAGGTAAATATTTGCAGGTCTTACAGCAACAAGTTGGCCCATGAGGACTAACTCCTTATAAGATGCTTAAAAATGTAAAATAAATGTATGACTGCGTGACATGGAAAGATATTGTTTAAATTAGTTCGAGGTGTAAACGTTGTAATTTTGAAATAACGTTTACAGCAGAGTTCTTATCAAATACTGTTGGTTTGTATAAATGTGTATGAATCTGGTTTTATAACAGGCGCAGTAAGAGAATGGTGTTTTAAAGTTTTTCCATAAACTTTTCAGAGCTTTTTTTCCCCCCAGCGCTGTTGTAAGTAAGCAGTAAGCATTGTCTGTAAGCTTGTGACTGCTCGGTGACCCGGATGGATCCTTAAACAAAGGAGCAGGCGCCACTGAGCAGCACATGTCCGACCCATGCTTTCAACGGAGTTTGGTCCGACGACAGTCGGTGTTCGTGGACAGCTTGCCATCTTATTTGGGGAATTCTTCCATGGTTTCGTCTGAAAACACAAATTCTGTGCAAGGGCACGTGAATAAAAGTGCTGCAACGTTTGTGAATCAAACACACGTTGACTTTACAAATAGGAAGGATTTAAATCTGCGAGTCAACAGGCCTGTGGTTTATAAGCGACACTAAACAGGATTTTCGGGGATTTTTAGGAGCCCACAGTACGTTTCCCTGAACAAACATTGATAACTGGATGTTTTCCCTGCTTGGCTAACCATTGAGCTAGCTCTTGTTCTGATGGTCAATGAGCCATTTTGTATTTAGCGCTGCGTTCGCTGACGGCCTGGTTTGAATCAGCTGCTGAGTTTTACGCTGACTTATAAGGTCGATTCATGGTTGTGTTTAGCTTCGGAAATATTGTGGGGGGGGTTTGTTCTTTTTTCTTTGCTCTTTATTTGTGTGTGTGTGTGTGAAACAAAACGCACAACCTTTTTTTGCTAAACCTAAAAAAAAAACGACAACGACTCTAAAGTTGGCGTCTGATTCGATTCTTCCGGTTTTGCAGAACTTTAAAGGGCTATTTCACAGTTTTCACGCAAGTGTCACATCTCAAAAGCTAATAATGATCAATCCTGGACTGAATCTTTCTATACAACCTGCACTTTCTTCATAGATTATGAAAACGATGACCCTTAAATGTTATCAGCATCACATTGGTCAGCTTACTAGTTATGTGTGAGGAAATGTGGTTGAGATATCCATTTACTTAACAATTGCACTGGTTTATTTCTCTTAGAAGTTGAACATTTAAAATGTTCCAGTCTCCAAATGTAGTTGAAGGAAATGGTTTTATTATGGTGGTGGTGGTGTCTGTTTTGCCAGCTGACCCTTATGAAATCTAAGATTGTCTGATCAAATCAAAAATCACTGGGATGTTGGATAATGGTTTATTTGAGTCGCATAACATTTCCTTTACATTGGATCATGAGAGGATTATAAAAAGGTACTTGAACTCGCCAGCTACCAAGTGAACTACAAAACCTCCCCAAATGAACTGATATCCCATGGAAGTCTCCTTCTTTTCATAGCCAAAATTGTAAAAGTACATAATTGTGAAATGACCAACACAAAGTGAGTCACCTGAAATGGCTTTCTGAATACACAAAAGGACAAAAGATCCTGCTAACTTAAGTTTTGCTAATAATAATTGGCCTGGAAGGCGATCTCTTGTCCACCTTGGTTTATTTATGACTTTGGCAATAGAAAGTGTTTTTTTTTTTTGGTCCACCTTTATTCCAAGCTACTTACTGATTCCTTAAAGATGCATTTTTGCATGTGAAACCGTGAATGTATGTGACAAAAATCAAGGAACTAATTTTGAACTTAATTATTTATATTCTTTTCACTTTACATTTAAGTTACCTTATTAAACTGGACTCTTATTGAATATTGCACATCTGAGGCAAGCCCAACATAGACCAAATAATGCAATACAAATTTTAAATCAGTTGCTTTGTGAAATAAAACTTTTTTAAAAAATGCCAATTTTATTTTTAAATTGACTCGCTTTGTTAAATAGGGTCCAGCTTCAAAATTACAACTCTTAGGTGAGTCATAAATGGAGGAATTGTTCTAAAAATATTCTATATTATAAATATATTTATATTCATAAATATATTTTATTTATATTCTATATTATAAATATATTATAACATTCTAAAAATATAAAAATATTTTAGTTTAGGTTTTGGACTACAACTGATCACTCAACCCAAAAATAGTGGAATAGCCCTTTTATTACTGACTTCAGCGACGTAAACTACCTTGTTAGTAATTCAAATTAAGCTTCGACTTAAATTAATAGCCTAGAGAGACTCCCCTTGGTGCCTAAACCGAAGAGTACAGGAGTCGTCAAGTGTCTGAATTAAGCAGCA